>NC_133306.1:22915846-22943011 GCF_012295235.1 Primulina huaijiensis
AAATCTATTAATTAATGAAATACTTAAAAGACAAATCACAATTCTAAAAACATTGCCTCTTTTATATAGATAATAAATTTAATAATTAATTAAAATCTATAAATTAATGAAAGACTTAAAAAAATAAATCACAATTCTAAAAACATTGACTTTTTTATATTGGTAATAGATTATATAGGTAATAGATATATATGTATAATAGATAGGTAATAAAAATCAATAGATTATATATTCTTCAAATTAAATTCCATTAATATATAGGTAATAGAAAAAATAAATTATATAGGTACTAGAAATAAATAGATTATATATTTTTGAATTAATATTAATACTTAATTCTATAAATTAATAATGAAGGACTTAAAAGTGAATTCACAATTCTAAAAAGATTGGCTCTTTTATATAGGTAATAGATAAAGTGATAAAATTTTAAAATTATTGAGAGATATTTATACAAAAAATTGGTAAAACCCGACTCGATCCATGGAAAATATATTTTTATGTAAAAAATATTATTTTTCATTGTAAACAAACCCGTAGATGAGATTTATTCTTATGTTAAATATATCATTATCAAAGAAAAAAGTATTTTGAAATAACAAAAAATGTAAAGACATTAAAAAATTATCAAATAAAATACAAAAGCATTACACTAATATATCATATCGTCAAATAATTTGTGACAAGTTCACTCGACAAAGTATTTTTAGAAAAAATCAAAATCATGACCATTAGTTAAACGCTTAACAATTCGATCAAGTTTAACATTCTTATAGACAATTATTATTAATATTAGGAGAATAATATTTATCATCGAAAATTTTATAAATGCACTTCATCTTTACCTTTTGTTTTATATTTTAACAATATTAATCTTTCGTCGTTTCTAAATAATTTTTTTAAAGACTCTTAATTTCTAAATTAGATTATCGAAAACCAGTGTTCTAAAATATAGTAGGCGATAGACCACCTACCACTTAGCGTCTAGGCAATATTATTTTACTTAAATATTAAAATTTTCTTATTCATTTTCATATTTCTTCAATAATTAATATGTATCGGATTTCAAACTCAAAATCAATGTCATATTTTTTCTATTTATCTGATATAAATTGATTGAAAAATTTATCGAACAATATTTTTTAAAACAAATAAAAAAATTTAAAAATAAACATTCTATATATTAAATTAAGCGGTCGCCTAAACTCTCACTAAGCAGCTTAGACGGACGATTTTTTAAACAATGCTAAGAGGCCGTCTTTCTAAAAATCGAGACGATAGATGACTGCCTAGCTCCTAAGCGCTGCTTAGACAGTTCTAGATGACATATTTTAGAACATACCAAAAAATACTAAATGATTATATTTAATTTTGTTAATATCCATAATATAAAATAAAACACAAATAAAAATTAGAATTATTGTAAACTAAACTGAATATTGTTACTTTTATTTTATCTTAATATATGCATTATTTTTATTTTTTCAAATAAAAAAATATTTCATTCGATAAGATAGAAAAATTAATATTAATATCCAATATAAAGAATAATGAAGACTAACCATCATAGTAACTCAAATAAATATTATTTTAAATATTTTTGTCAAATTATTCATTTAAAAAGAAACTCACATTAATTAATTTTAATATTTAGTGTATATCAATTACATAAAAAGCAAAAACTTGTGTGAGACGGTCTCACGGATCGTATTTGTGAGACGGTTCTCTTATTTGGGTCATCCATGAAAAAGTATTACTTTTTATACTAAGAGTATTACTTTTTATTGTGAATATGGGTAGGGTTGACCCGTCTCACAGATAAAAATTCGTGAGACGGTCTCATATGAGACCCACTCTACATAAAATATCATCCTATTATTATTATTATTACTACTACTACATCATGATGAGGGCCTCCTCCTACGAAAATTCTGAAACTTGCGTGCAGAANATAATATTTGTTGAATGTGAACGTCCCATCTCCCAGATCTTCTTATCCTCTTCATTAATTTTCCCAAGCATGCACCGTCAAGGCCATCCCTGCATGCATATGTTATAATATTAAATAAATTAAATCATTCAAACATATAAATTTTCAACAACAAAATTATTATTATTATATGATCCAAATTTTCCATTTTGTCGTGTTCCTACATCTCATTTCTCATCCAAATTCTTGTGTGTGTGTGTGTGTATAAACTTTGAACACAAAAATTGCTTGTTAATTGTTTATATTAATTTCTTCAAATATATATATACATATCCGTTCAAAGTTGCCTAAAAGTCAGTAAAATTAATCTACTTTTAGCTTATGGATCTGTTTCTTCAGAGGAAGCAGCAAAATCATACAGAGGCGGTCACATCTATTGATTCATACTTTATTATTTACTTCGAAAAAGGCTAACATATATTTAATTTTAAGAGTAGTATATTGTGAGACGATCTCACAAATCTTTATCTGTGAGATAGATTAATTCTACCGATATTCACAATAAAAAATAATAATCTTAACATAAAAAGTAATATTTTTTCATGGATGACCCAAATAAAATATATATCTCATAAAATACGACACGTGAGATCGTTTCACACAAGTTTTTAACTAATTTTATATATAATACGTAAGAAATTTGCCTTTTCAATTATTTTATTGATAATTAACTTATCTGCCTTTTTTTATATCCTATAATCTATGTTTTGGCATCGATTGATTGGAGAAATTTTGGTTGTATTTTTTCTCTCAATAAAACCAAAATATTTATAAAGCAATAATTATTAAAGTAATATAATTTAATTTGTAGTTATTCAAATTTGATTTTCTAATAAAAAAATTAGGGTCCTTAGATGAGAACGAGAAAAAAAATCTCAATAATGAAATATGTATTAGTCTGAAAAAGAAGAAGAAAGGTGTGTTTTTCAAAGAATAGTAAAAAAAAAAAATTCATCACTTTCACAAATAACATTTAACACAAGGGAATATTTAAAAATTTAAAAAATTTTAAAAATATGAAATGCCACTAATTAAAATGAAATTAGATGGTATTAAACAATATATTAACATATATTTATACCATGTGATCTTGATGGTGAGAGTAATTTTGGCTTTGATTATATGGACCATGACCCGACCCATCTGTTGGGGTGGACGGGTCGGATTCATCTGCTTGACACTCCAAATTCACACCAAATAATCTCACCCTCCTTGAATTCCCACCTCCTCTTGTTTGGTTTTGCGAACCGGATCCTGGAAAATATAGATGAATAAAATTTAATTATTATTAATAATAAACTGAGTATTAAATAAATGATTATTATTTTTAAGTATTTTCGTTTTTTTAATGATGTTCAAGTGGTTAACATGCGCATTGTGACATGTATGAAAAATTATATATCGTTAAAAAATATGCGATGAATTAAAACATATAATTTTCTACATTATTAATCATTTTAAAGTCCTAGGAAACAAGGGAAAATTAATAATTTAATAATTGGGGTTATTTTTCAAACATTAAACTTTATTAATGCACTTATACATTTGTAATTATATAAAGATTACCTTTCATGGCCACGTCAAATTTAAAAAAAAATCATGTATAATTAATAAATAATTATTGATGTGAAATCACAATTCCGAAGCATATATAGTGTCAACTTGTCAAGATTTAAATACCTCAACATGTTTTCAAATTTTAAAACAATTATTTCTGTTCAAAACTAAATCGATTCACTTTTAATAACAAAATATCACATCGATATTTAAAAATTCAAAGAACATATTAATTAAAAAATATATAAAGACTTCTTTCAAATTTCAGTGATAATTAATTAAAAATATCAGCAATTGAAATGCGTAAAGCACAAGACATATATATGTCTTCAGGACATATAAAAAAATATTATCTAATATGTTATAAATTTAGTTAACTTTGCATAGTGAAGACTATCCTTAAATTTATTTTTTATCAACCCAATATCTCAATTTTTTAAAACAATTTATTTGTAGGATGAATATTTGGTTCAGTCAAGACAATTTTTATTAATGAATTACAATGTGGTCCTTATACATTAAAAAAAGCTAATATTCTAATATCCCTCCTTAATTACATGTTTGAATAGAGCACAATGTGGTCCTTATAATTGAAATATTCATATTTATTTTTTAAAAATGGTTGTAACTATCAAGAATTAAGGGAGGTGTATGGAAACTGTCAATGGTATTCCATGCATATTATTATTTTTATTATTATTATAATATACTAATTTGCTACTCAAGTAAAACCAAAAAAAAAAAAATTTCATAGAATTCCGAAATTCTTTTAATTTTAATTCAAAATAAATTTATTTGACTACATAAAATGATACCTGCATGAAGACAGTCCTGTTGGTATTGTTGAGCCTGCGAAAAACCTTGATCTTGCTGGTTTGGATATGGATTCCCCTGGTATAATGCTAGGTTAAAACCACCCCCTCTGCCGCCCGCCAGCTGGGAGACGCCACTACTCTCGCTGGAGTTTCTCTTCCTCCACCCTATGTAAAGGCGGTCAAAGTCCGCACGGTGGCGCGAAAACAAGACAAAATCGCCGGCATCTAGGCGTTTCTCCTTCACGAATCGGCTCCACCCTTTCGTCAACACGTAGCTCTGGCTACTGTTCCAATAAGAGTACCGGAACCTCCATAGTTTTCCCGTCTCATCCTCGAAGCTCAATATAAATCCCTTCTCCCCAGGATCACCGCCACCTCCGCCGCCGCTTATGGGGAAGTGCCTCTCAGCGTGTTGCTTAGGTATGACTAGACGGTTGAGCTTCCCCACGTCGCTTGGCGTCAATGGCTTCTCGAACAAGGGTTCCCTTTCATCCTGTCCAAACTGATCCATCCCCATCAAATTACTCCCCTCTCCATCAGTATCCGCATTGTTCATTTGTTCATCACATCCCGATTCTTCTTGATCATCCTCAATGTTGAGGTTAAATCTAGTCGAAAAGCGATCACCACCTCCACCGGAGCCACCCCAGTAAGCGCCGGTGGAGAAAAAGGCGGATTCCTGATTCGAATGACCTGAAGAGGATTCCATCAAACAGTGCGCATAGGAGCAGTACAAGTGGGCATCTGGGAACTGGTCTGAGGAGTAGTGGTTTGTGGACATTTAATGATGCGTGAAGCACTTTCGAAAACACTCAAAACAGGAGTAATAAAGGCAGAAGCGAGGAGAAAAGGGGGGGCCTGGAGGGGTTTTATATGATGCAGAACATTGTAGCAGCAGAAGAAGATTAGAGAAGGGAAAGTGCAGCAAGAAACGAGGAAAGTTAGAAGTGTAGGTATATATAAGTGGAAGGAGGGTGACGAAGAAGAAATATCCCAGTACACCTTCGCATTTATTAGGGTTTTTTTGGTAAGCAATCATTATATTCAGTGCAAAATTTTGATAATTCCATAGTGTTGGGTAAGTTTTATTTACTTTTGATGTGAAGAAATTAGGTTTTTGAGGGGCCAGCTTGTGTGGGATTCTGATTGTGTTTATGAACTGGTGAATTAAAATTTCAATATATTCTTTCACTTGCTTTAGGTTTCTTTTTGTTAAAAAGAAAAAAAAAGGAAAAAAAAAAAGAAAGAAAAATCTCACCCATGTGTTCAGGCTTCATACACAAACCAACCACGACTCTTGCAATCTTCCAAAATAAATTTGTATGACCTGTCTTCCATAATAATTACCTAAACATAGACTAGATTTCATTCCGCCGTTCTTTTGTTATGCTTTACCATTGGGCCATGCATGCGGAGACATTTTTTTTAACAATTTGAAAAAAAGGATATATTTAGTTTTTTTTTAAATGAAATGGATTTAATTTCTGTAATTTTATATATTAATATAATCAAAAAATTTGTTCTTGTGTTTTTATATCTTTTCTTATAAAAAATAAGTTTATATCCTTAAAAATACAATGTGTTCATATCATACAGAGGGAAATATATACTAAATATCTGTATAATATGAATGAAACAGAAATTAAATATATAATTTCTTGTAATTACAGTAGCACAAAATAACATTTTTCTGTCCAAATATATTAAAAAAATTGAAAAATTCTGCCATAGTAGTTTACCAGGTGCAGAGGCTTACGACACTGAAACATTTACGGGTTAAGTTCCCGATATTTTGTTGGCAGTTAGACGCAAGTCATGAAGATAAGATTTTTTTTTTCCCAATAGAAAATTAATTTTTTATTGTTCTGCTTTCGTGTTTGAATTATGTCCTCTCTTTTTATGTATTTTTTTTTGTTTACTCAATTATTATTCAATCACATGATTACTCAATTATTTTTCATATTATATTTATATATATATATATATATAGCCAATTCCCATGCTGTTGCCGACCTTGTAACACTGGGCCACTTCAGATGACACATAATTATTTGGTCAAAAAAGTTATATTTTATTAGATATGATATTTTGAAATGATTTTCTAAAAGTGTGTAGAAAAAGAAAATTATGAAGAGAAGGTAACCTAACTTCTGTGGCTTTTGGCATATCATTTAATTCAAGGACAAATTATTTTGACATGTTTTATGGATCAATTTTATAATATTAATATTTATTTGAGTTATGTATGAAAAATATTATTTTATGATAAAATTTTTATTTTTTATTATAAATATGGACAGTTTAAAAGACTAATCAAACGTAATATTTGGAAGAAAAAAGTGGATCAAATGTAATATCGATATGTATATCCATCGAGTACACTTAAACTCATCTAATGAAAAATTTTTTCTGAATAAATTAATAATATCATATTATATATTTATAAATATATTAGAATATTTACATGTTAAAAATTTACGTTTAAGTAATTTGTCTAAAAGATTCGATTCATATAAGATAATATGAATAAATTAATTTTTATTCATATTTATTTAAAATATGAATATGTCAATAATAATTATTTTAATTAATTATTGAAAATTAATAAAAAAAAATTGAGATGCTTAAAAATAATCAAATTAATTATTTTTAAAATTGGCGCTGCGAAATAATGGTGTCCGTTTGGAAGAAGAAATTATATACATATAATTTTAATCTAAAAAATCTCGATATCGTATTCAAATTAAAAATTTCAGAGATGAATTTTATAAGAGTTTTTAATAATTATTTAAATATAATAGTGTTACGTGTTTTTAAATTTATGATTCTTTATAATTTTTTTTATTTCTGTATTGAAAGTGATCATATAGTCATTTAAATTTATACAAACCCAGAAGCCTGGAACAAATCTTGCAGTAAAGATAAATAAGATATGGTTATTTTGTGTATCTTATTTTATTTACCATAATATAGTTTTTTCTTTCAAATATAAACATTATTCGGAATTATGAATAAAGACAATTTTATCAATCGGAAAATAAATTTTCGATCCACTAACTTTGTCTATTTTTGAGTTTTATTCATTATGTTTTCACATTTTGATTATAATACACTAATTTTTTACTGTATTTCATCTTGACGTAACGTCGAACAATGATGATAAGACACGATAAAATGTTGACGTGATAATTGAACTAAAATAACCAAAACTAAAATTTATTTTAGCAAATTAAAATTTTAAAACTTAGTTGAATAAAACTTAAACTTGGACAATTTAATAGAACAAAAAATCATTTTCTCTTTTATCCATCTTAATTAGAACTTATTATAATGCTAAGGGGGTGTTTGAAGTGGCTAAAAAATGATTATTGGCTTTTGGCAGAAAGAATCGGTTTTTTAAATTCAGATTCTGTGTTTGATTATCTTTAACTAAATTGAAATCCAAAAGCTGGTGATTTGCATATTAGCCTCTCCTAAACTGGTTTGTTTGGTTATTACGTTAATATATGTATGGTCAGACCAAACATATTTTTGGTTTGTAATGGTAATATAATATAATATAATATAATATAATATAATAATGTACATACACATCTCTCTCTCACTTAGGAAAACACAGATACACATGAAAGTGTGTGTATTTAATTTGCACATGTAGCATGCTATTTGTCACCCCCCGAATTGTAACGGTTTAAATTTTATTTCTAAAAAACACTAAACCTAAAATAAACGACATTTATTCCAAAAATTAAATAAATAGTTGTTTTACAACCTCAACCATAAAATCAACAATTCACTTATTTCAAATTAAACAAATCAACTATCCAAAATCTAACATAAACAGTTCTAAACTACAAATAAAGAAAAGAAAGAAAAAACAGCTATGTGTTCAATCTCATGGCAAATCACCAACCCCAAAATTCCGCAAATTCTTGATCCTCAATTGCATTCTCGTATAAAAGGGGGCGTAAGGGGTACTGAGTGATATGGTCGTCAATCAGTTACATGGAATGAGCATATTTTCAAGTTTAAAAATAACACAAAACTTTTATAAATCACAAATCAAATTTATTTATAAGTAGATTTAATATTCCACATATGATAAACATCAAATATCTAGCTTAACTCCCCATATTGATTTGTGAGTTTCTGGTTTAACTCTCCAGATTGAATCATAATATCTGACTTAACTCCTCAGACTGGATAATAAGTGTCTATTTTAACCCAACCAAACGAGGTCATACGCAAGATCAACACGAATCTAATATTTGTTGAAACTATCGTCATGCAATAGATCATAAATTAAACTTAACATACCATGAAGATAAATATTATACAAATATCAAGAAAATACGTGTTTCACTTGTTATATTATATTGGTGTTGAAATTAAGGTTAACTCCCACAGAACTTGAATCTCTCCAAAGGGAACTTCACGTTCTTTGTAGAGAGAATTTTAAGAGTGGATTATTTTAACATAGAGGGTAGAATGAAAAAAATGAAGAGTTTTAAATTTTATACACCTAGTAAAGAGTTGAGCCGAGATGATAATTGAGCTCAGTAACTTGGGTCTTCATGACAGACCAAAGGCGGAATTTCATAAAACAACGCGTACTCCTCCGATGGTCCAAATTACGAGCACATATCCGATGGCCGACAGAAACAAATATCTTAAACAAAAAATGTTGATGCTGCTGATCAGAATACATGTGGAATGGTGACACACAAGTGTCTAGCCTTGACCATAAATCGGAAACAAGATGGTCGTCGTTTCAAATCTGTTTATCGGTATCAGTTCCAAAACAGAAACAGAATCGATAACTTGTGGTTCGATTCAAAAAGAAATATTTTGAGTTTTACCATCTTGAGTATTTTGCATGTGCACTTAATGTGGATCTTAAATTCATTTTGAGTTTTACCATCTTGAGTATTTTGCATGTGCACTTAATTATATATAATACACATAATATGACATGATAGTTTTTCAATACTTAATTTTACTGTCTTTTCAAACATAATATACGTTTTTCTAATTATGAAATTTTATTTAAAGAAATAAATTTTGATTCAAATCGTCCGAACCACATTGGAAGTGTTTAATTCCGAGCTGCATATGATAATACGACCGGGGGTTGATCAATTTTGTTATTTTCCCTAAATTATATTTTTGTTGTTTATACCAAGCAAGGTATGAGATTGTCAAAAGAGAAACACGTAGCGTAGAAAAATCCAATTAATATTAGTGGTTAAGCAATATTTATACAATAGTTAATAGTTATTTGGATAAAATCAGAATTTATCTGCTTACAGCTCTACGAAGATGATAATCCTAAACTTGGTATTGTTATATATCTTGAATGATAACATACGTCTGATTATAAGAGCAAATCATTGAATCAAATATATATGTGTGTGTGTGTGTGTGTGTGTAAAGTATGGACGTGTCTTATTGCACATGAATTTGGCTCTATATTTTAAAATTAATAAATTTATAATTGTAAACTGTAAGAAAACTGTATTACTAGAGGGTAAGAAAACTGTATTCAGGAATGGAAGATGCAATGTCATCGTATTCCTTTGATCAATACATAATGAGTCTGTGAAAATTTGTTTCTTTATTGCAGAAGCAATGGTAATAGTAATACAACAAGACCAGCTAGTTTCAGACCCCAAAACCTTATTGCAACAGGTTCTGGACAGCTTTAGCTACCAGTTGGTTCAGGACCAGTCACTTACGATCTTCTGTCGCTTTCCTGTCAAATAATTAATTATTTTGCCAATTCTAATCAAATCTTATTCAAGACTCTGCATGCGTGGGATTAATTCGCGAATGACAATATTATAACTTCAACTAGAAATAAAGCTACAAGGATCTTATACATGGGATATAACTGCTGTCAGAGATCATGAGATATCATAATTCACTCAAATATAATCCTTCAATCTAATCTATAATTAAGAATGCATTCCTGGGATAAGGGACTCAGAGTGAACATGTGAAGAAAAAACAAGAATCTTTAGCCAATATCACTTAATCAAATTTGTCCTTCTCTAAACAGATGCACTTGGAATACAAAAATAAGGTGAAGTCAGCCAGGAGAATGATCTTGATGTGCATGTATCTCTTTGAGAAGTAACGATCTGGCTTGATTTATTGAATCAAAACAGAGGAACAGATGCTCCTCGAGAAACACAAGCCGTTGAGCAAAACTGGATCGGTTTCTTTTAAGCAGCTTTAATGCTTCCTGTATGAGATACCTGTCCATACCCCGATCCACACCACGGTGAACAAGAAACTTAACGTTCTCAAAATCAGAATGTAACAGGGCCACTAGCCGGTCAATAGTGTCAAGCTCCTTGTGGATAAGATAAGCGACCTTTGCTGCAATATTAAGTTGTGTTAGATGGACCACTTCCTTTCTAGTCGATAAGGACTGAAGAATTATCGGGCATATGGGGCTTGCTATGATAGCAACAAGAGCATGGGTGGCTATTGCCACAGCCGCCACTGCCACTCCAACACCAGCTGCTATAATACACAAAGAGGATCCTTTTGAGCAGTGGTGTCTGAGATGGACTCTTGATTTTGTCTTTTCCAAGCGTGTGTCAAGTTGTTTTGTGAACTGAGAAAAGGATTGACGAAGGTGGTCAAAGTTGTGTGGTTGAGGGGGCATGAAAGGGTTTTCGTGGCCATCAAATTGGAGAAAGACGTTAAAAGCTGATGTGCATTGTGAATGGGAGAGGGAACAGGAGTCGGAGTCCATGTCTAGGGGAAGATCATCAAGAAGGTTATGAATAGGTGTATAGACATGTCGAGCTTTGTGGAGTCTCTGGTAGAGAAGAAGGTAAAGACGAGATGTATTCTCACTATGTTCGAAACAAGTGGCGACAAGCTGAGCAAGGGAATAGGATCCTACTAGTGAAAGTGCGTCCGCAATGCTCTCACGACTTGGTTGAAGAACTTGCTCTAACAGCAGAGGTTCCTCGAAGATCTCTATGTTCTCTATGTCAGCATTTTGATTAAAAGAGCGTTGCTGGTCAAATATTCTCCGAATCTCCTTATAAGAATTTGTTTCAACTGCAAGTGTGAATTCTTGAGTGAGGTTAACAGTGGGGGAGAGCTGGACACTTGATGTTGACGTATTATCTATTGAATGACCTGAAGGAAAAATCAGAGATAAGAATGTGGTACCTTACAAAGTGCAAAATACACAAGGAATAGAAAAAGGAGAAGAAATAGGAGGATTTATAAGGGCATGAGAATCCCATCCGAGCGGCCCAATGACATGCTCATACTTTCAGTGTTTTGACTGAAAAAACTCCCCTTTTGCACAAGTCCTCGGTACCTATATCTTTACCAGGTTATGAAACACACGCTATACATTCGCAAAATAGAGTCAAATACAGTTCTCCATGATATTTTGAGATCCAAATCGAAGGAGAGAAAAATAGTCAAGAAGAAAAGTTTTAGCTTCGAAAAAATTAATAAATAGAATTGAAAACTAAAAAGGAGGATGGGAATAACAAGCACATAGACAGATATAGATTTTTAGAGATGGAAGGTTACCTTGCGAAGCGGAAGATGAAAATGGATGGCCCATGCAACGAACTTTGTTAAATTGTTACTACTTAACACCTTGCATTCAGTAGTCCCATAGAAAAGGATATGCAGTCCAGTGAAAGGAGAAAAGGCAATGTGATGGATATCACAAAGAAAAAAATTACCAATTATTCAGGTGAGTTTGGATTGAATAGATGAAGTTACTTGGATGATTTTAACTAAACGAAATTTCAAATTACAACCTGATCAAAATTGCATCATTGTAGTAACGATGATAATAGATTCCAACTGCACCTAGTATCTTTGAAATACATGCTTCATATATCCCTCCACCCAAGCCGAATCTCTCCATTCAAATCATGAAACCTTAGCTCAAACTATGTGAAAAATGAAACATCATACTGCAAGGTATCAGCATTATATAAAATAGGTAAATAGATTACCGTCCGCATATTTTCTACAAGAACTTTGAACACATCCACCTTGGCTCTGGTACCATATATTGTATGAAATTGATCATTAGATATTTCAGTTCTCGAATACAACTCCACAACATTCAGAATCATATGGCTGGAGGAAACTTAAGCAATTTTGACGAAATCTCAGGTTATTTATATTTATCTCAACAAGAAATGTTTCATTCCAAACATCATACAGTAAATTATCACGCAATTACGATAGTCAAAAACTCTTTTTATTCAAACCATTCAATTGTTTTATTAATGCCAAATTACAGTACTTGATCATTAAAGCAGCATAACAGCTCCCATGGCTGTGAAAATTTTACATTGATCGTATGCAAGAACTTCCAAACTAAGTTACCCTTCACCAGCCATGAGGATATCCAACTAGAAAATCCAATAAAGAGATTTGCATTTTTTAGTCAACTAAAGATCTCAACTTTCCATGATATAAATAAAGATTGAACCAACGTACCTCAAAACAGATTGAATCTTCCAACACTGCAATGAAAGAACATCCAAAAATAAAAATCGATATCAAAATTTTGCCCGTATAGTTGAATTCAATACGTACAAGTTCCTACGCAAAATTATACTAAATGGGTTCAGAGTAAATTTATGAATCGGTGAGAGTGAAGAAAGAGTTCAATTGTACCAAGCGGGTTGTACTTGTGCGTCTATGTTTGACTTAGGCTTTTTTTTTTAATCTATTTATTATTATTATTATTTAATTTCTTTGATACAATTATTATTATAATTTTTTTTCATAAAATTATTTTCTTATTATTTTTTGATAATAAATTTGCATTATTATTTTTTATCGAACGAGCCGGCTTGAGCTCGCGAATACGTCGAATTCAATTCTCATGATAAAAACTTGAATCAAGTCGAGCTCAAGTCAATATATACTTTAAACAAGTCGAACTCGAGCCTAATACTATTTGGCTCAGACCGAATTGTTTACTATCGATCCTAATACTTTGAAAATATCTATTTGGAAGATTATATCGAAATTTGCTATGTTTATTATTTTTTTAATAATAATAACATATATATTTATTATACCGATGTATGTCGACGATTGAGATTTCGATTTTAAACTTATCTTGCTAATTGTCTAGCTAATTGAGAAAAGAGATACGGTTCAAACCGCGACAGGATACCACTCTTCCAATTCATAAAACAAATATCTAATTAGTTATGTTTAAGTTTAAGATATTGAATAAATTTTGTAACCAATAATTCGTGGGGAAAAGAATGCGTTTTTTTATAACAGAACACAAGACTAAAACTTATATGTATATATTTGAATTCAAGAAGTAAATAGGAGGTGACTCGACAATTAAAGCAAATGTAACTTAAGGAACTGGAATGTTTCCCAGAACATGATCCTTGCCACCATGTGGTAATCCTCTCTTCATATGTGATGTGACACCATGCTCTTCCGACCGTCATCTGTCATTGCTTCCATCCAAATATGCAAGTGCGACTGCAGCATGTAGCGCAGCTCCAACTGGAAGGGCATCTTCATCAATAACAAAGTGTGGCGAGTGCAAGCCTTTGACAGGTTTCATGGACTCGTTTCCGACTCCGATGAAAAAGAATGTTGCCGCCATCTTTTGTGAATAGAAACTGAAGTCTTCAGCTCCCATAGTCATGGACTGGAGTTTCACGTTATCCTCCCCGAGTAATTTTTCTCCAACTCTTTTTGCGTGTTCATACATGGCAGCATCGTTGATGGTTGCTGGATATGGCATTAGTTTCTTCATGAAGTCGACGAATGCAGTACATTTGTGCACCGCTGCTTGAGTTTCTATCACCTGTATGCATTTGATATGAAAACAGTCTAATTGTGGGTGATCGTGAGGAATATACTAAGGCAATGAGCACAAGAATGCTACGTCAACTTGAAAAGTAATGTAATGCACACATACCTCTTTAATCCTTTGTATAAGGTAAGAACAACTTTCGGAATTCATGAACCTGAAAGTGCCACCAAATTCGACAGTCTCTGGTATTACATTCAATGCTCCACCCCCTTGTACATATCCGATGGAGAGTACCTATGCGATGTTACACATGGAAAACAGATCATTCTTGACTTCTTATTCGAGATCCAGGAACCCACAATTGAACCATAGAGTAGAAATAGATATCAAGCAATATGATTAAGAAAAGAAACACACCCTGGCCTCTAGAGGATCAGTTTCTCTCGAAACAATTTGTTGAAGTGCAAGAATCACTGTAGAAAGAGCAAGAATTGGATCTATAGTTTTATGAGGGTTTGCTGCGTGTCCACCTTTTCCTCGTATGGTTGCCGAAAACCGGCCTGCTCCAGCAAGAATTGGACCAGGTTTTGAAGAGATCGTACCAGTGCGCATATATGGATCGACATGTAAACCAAAAATTGCTTCAACTCCATCTAGAGCTCCATCTTTCATCATATAATAGGCGCCAGCACGACCTTCTTCCCCAGGCTGGAAGACTAATTTAACAGTGCCCTTTCAAATAGAATGATCAATCTCTCAAAAATTCAGATAACCAGTACAAATAAAACATTAGAAAACGAACTGCTTAGGTTCAAACCATCTTTTACATTGTTTATCAAACTGCTTAGTCTAGCAGAGAAGCCGATAATTCGGCTTCGGCAAGGTGGAAATTTTACAAATGGGGGAACATCACATCTTTTTCTGTATGTTGATATACAGATAAGCTTAACCACATGAAATTTCAGGGGGAAGTGGTACCCAGGGTAGCCAAACCTTCCCTCCACCCCAGGTGTTTACCTTCAAAGAATCGCGCCTGTTTTGTAGCAATTTAGCTGCACCAAGCAGCATTGTGACATGAGCATCGTGACCACAGGCATGCATTTTGCCGTCGATTTTACTCTTGTGCTCCCATTCTACCGATTCCTTCAAATTTGAATCTCGGTAAATGTTAGAAGCTGCACCAGTACAAAATACTTTTTATGGTGGGTGCATCAGTACATTGGTACATTAGTGGAGGTAAATGTTTATGAATAAGATCACGATAACTTGCATTTGTAGGAAAACACAGTGTCAATTACATGAAAAAACTTTGACTATTCAACACTCCTGAGATATTGGGTAAACCTAACATTCAAGGAGATTCAAATTAGAACTCATACAAGCAGCTTTACGGCTCATGATAAGTACCCGCCACTCGTATTTTACAGCATCGAATTTTTTTTTAAAAATTCTAGTGGAAAAATAAACCATGAACACTCTAACTTCTACAACAACAGCATAAAGAATCCCCTAAGAAAAGCATCAATAATGGCCCTTCACTCAAATGAAACAGTAATAAAAAGAGAAATCAACAGATTTGCTGTTGCACCTGAATAGGAAGGGCATCCATGTCTGCTCTGAGACCAAACCATGGACGCTCCCCCGACCCAATTCTCGCCACCACCCCCGTTTCCGCCACAGGCCACTCATATTCAACTGCCATTAAATCCAGTTCGCTCCTGATAAATTGACTCGTTAAATGCTCTTCAAAAGCTAATTCGGGATGCTCGTGGATTCTACGCCGAACCCTTTTCAACCAGCCGGAGAATTCCGCATCACTCGCGTATTGCAACAACTCTCGTGACAGGGATTCGGTTTCCGAAGCCCAAACGCCGTGATTCGTCGACGCCCATGTTGAAAGAAGAGCCAAGGAAAAGTAAGCGCAGAACCTGTCCATACGGATTCCTGCTCAAGAATACGACGATTTGGATCATGCTATTATTTCTTGGAGTAGTAAATTCGATGAGTACAAGATTGGCCGTCATTCGTATAAAAATTCGAAATTTGAGATTCAGAATATTGCCTTGTCCAGATGACGCTTTATTTATTTATTATATATTATTTAATTTATAGAACGGAAGTGTCTTTTTATTAGCTCCATGCAACATGATAATTTTTATAACATGCTTTTTAATTAGAAATATGATTTTTTTTCATTCGTTTTAAATTTAATATAAAATTCATGAAATGAAATATGGATTCAAAGTTTTCGGGGATCGATAACCAACCACACAATCCTATGTTTTTAAAACTTACTTTTAGAATTTTAATAGAATAATTTATTTTTACACTTCATTGTATTTGTTTTTTATATACCATATATTATTTAGAACCGATGTGATTTGACTTTTATATTAATTAACGTATAAGAAAATTATGAAAATTCAGTAAAATTACATGTTAATTGAAAAACTAAAAATATTTTACATGTGAATTTGGAATATTTCTAAAAATAAATATATTTCTGAAAAAAAAAATTAGCTGGTGTATAAAGAATTTATTGTTGTCATTCTCCTTTGTCACGAGGAGCAAAATTTTTATTATTTTATGTGATATGCATCTTTTCGTCATCAGTATCATATTTATGAAGTGATAGATCACACAAGTACTTTAGTATATGTATAGAACTCAACATACAGGGTAAAAATAAATATATGTTTTGTTATCCTAAAAAAGGTCAAATCAAACTAGAGCAATCAAGAATTAAAAGAAAACTCACAACTTCTAATGTATTTCAGGATGAATCGACTTATACTCCCAAAGGCAGTAATAAGTAGCAACTGGGGATAAAGGAAGTAATGCTTGTACGTTGCAAGTATCAAAAAAATAGAAGAATGGAACAATCTTTTAAAACTCGAATCACCATGTGAAAGATATCATCAAATTCCAAAGCCAAAATCTGCTTACTCACATTCAGAACACGTAAAATCTTGATTAAGAAAATGCTAGGCTCAGTTCATAGAATCTACTAGTGTATAATATCGTATCCAATGTGCAATGTATCTACATAAGGGCAACAAAACTCGAAGTAGTATAGTGGAATTATCTAACTATAGATCTTCGATGGTAAATTCACAATCAAGGTAGAGAAGCCAATTCCCATATTTTGACTGTTCCATCATCACTCGCAGAGGCCAGACGCCTTTTCTCCTGTTTCGTTACAGACAATTGTACAAATGTGAAGTTAAAATCATTGAATGAGAAAATATCTAATCAGTACATGGTAATTAGAAAGCATGACACCAAATTCATCACTAGTAGGCGTACTAAATATACCATAAGGGAAGCTCATCAAAGCATAGAATTGGTAATTTAGTTTTTCAGGTTCTGAAAGCAGCTGAATAATTTTGGATGTAAAGGATACAAATAAGAAAATCCAGGTAAAAGGAAAAAGTAATGTAGGTCTTGGGCGTATCTAATCACATCCAGCGAAAATATACAGCTATTTGAAATTGTAATCACACTGCAAAGAGACTATATTTAAAATACAATGATCTATACCGTCGTACACCATTGTACCGAATTCACATTGCTATCATGAGTATTCTCTTTCTTCAGTAGCAATCTATATTTGGGTTCATCCACCTATAATAATATCCAAAAAATATCAATGAAGGCGTGACAGAGGAATACAACTTACGTAATCACATTCCAAGTCCAACCAATGTAATCACATCTATCAATCCTGCTACATAGGCATTGCAAGAAGGAAATTCAAACATAGATTATGGGATGAGAATGGACAACCTTTGAGACTATTCAGCATTCATTTATATATCGACTATTTGGTCAAGGTTCTTGAATCTTTCTTGACCCTAAGCAACCATGTGTTAAAAATACTTGAAATCCTTAATGTTAATGCATATTGCAATTTATCCCTAGAGCCTACTGCTTTTCAAATTTTCAATGATATAAGAATGAGTAAAACTAAGTAGCAGTGGACGTCATAGTTTTATAAACTACGACACTGCAAAATAGGTCGATGAACTTTAAATTTTTCGGAGCGGTGATGATTGCAAACTATAAACAAAAAAGCTAGTTAATTCAAGGGGATTTTAAAATCACGATGCTAGTTACTACTTCCTAGATGAAGTAAGATGTTCAGATGGTTTATGATTATTATGGTTCATTTTAACTGAACAAGTGATTATATTCTTGGTTGATACATTGTCCTGTTAGGAGACTTATTCTATAGAAACGCATCTCATAAAAAAAGGACGTATTTAAGATGCATGGTGGATGGGAAGAAAAATGCGGACAAAGCTCTCAGTGATTTTAATAAAGTAGTGGTTATGTTAAGGAAATACAGAGAATCAATCAAATGAGTACGTGCATTTATTAACTTATACCGAGCGATCCTCATTCTCAACAAATAAACATAAAGCGCCATCTGCTGCCCCACTGCAGATTATTCCCTCGCTGTTAACATTCACCAAAACGAGAGGGCAAATCGTAAAAATTAAAGGAAAGTGATTAAAAAGAACGTGGAAGAGAAATAAATAAAAAATTTCCTACCTTGACCAATGTACGGAAAAAATTGCTTTGTCGTGATAACCAGAAAGAGTACATAGATGTGTCCTGACAAAAATGTAGAACATATATACAATCAAGTTATTTATGATTTCAATTTTAAGAACCAGAATACCAAACAGAGTAATCTCTCTACTAAAGCGATTGAAAACTTTGGTTTTGTTTCTCTTATTTGTGCCTTAGTTCATCTACAGTGGCATCAGGATAAACTAAACAAATTTAATCATCATAGTTGTGATGCAAAATATTGACCTATTGGGTATTGGTTGAAAACAGAATCACAAACTATTGACATCAGGCAAATGCCTAAAGAGCTATGAGGAATGGAGAGAGACTTGGATGGAATAAATCTTTATTGATTTAGAAACATAATAAGTGAACACATCGAGGTGATATCTATGATAGAGAATATTAGCTAATATCTGCTTCTTTCACTTAGCTTTTCTAACTGATTGTTGATTGAAACTGCTAAAGTGCTAAACAGTTCATCTTTCGATACTAGTGTTGAAGACATGAGATAATTAGGGTATTTAACGACGAGATTGCATTATGAGCCAAAAGCCTTCAAGAAATCCATGTCCATGAAAGAAAAGATATGACTGGAAAATCATAAATGTAAACTTACCAAAGGGCATTTTTTTCTCCATTCAGCATCATCTCACTGTCGGCACCCCATATCATAATGGTGAGATCATCACTGCGAAATCATTTTGACTATGTTAATCTTATTTGTTGCCATTGAAACATATATCATTTGTACATATAAGCTGAGAAAAGATAAAAGATCACACATACCTGCAGGCAACAATTTTGTCTGCACTTGAATTAAAAGCTAAGGCCTGGAATGTATGTTTGAGTTTACTAAAAAGACAAAATCAGTTATAAAATGTTGTCAATAAATATGACACAATCATAAGGAGACACAATGCTTAATGCACAAGTAGAACGAAAGAATTAAGGGCACAAATTATATTATCTGAAAGGCTATTTTATTTGCTGCTCATTGAGGGATTTCTGCATCTATCATCTTTTTCATATAAAGTGATATCGCACAGCTCTGCTTATATGTTTGACAACATGCCACAGTGTGCTCACTAAAATTGTACAAAAGGAAGTGTATCACGCAAATATTGTCAATAAACTCATGCGAATTTAATTCTGAAAAGGATTTATTTAAACATAAAGAGCGGTTGCTGAAATGTCTACCTGTCACGTTCACCTAAAGTTTGAAGACAAGTCCAACTACCACTGTTCGAAACCCAGACCTGCAGAGGTTAGTAGTCTCATTGATTGATGTTCATAATATGGATAATAGAAGAATATGCCTTTTATAATTTGGTAGAACTGTTTTTGCTATATTATCTTACCTTGATAGTGTTGTCACAGCCAACTGAAAACAGGATATCCAGTGATGGATGCCATTGGACCATTTTAACATCTTCTGTATCAGTCAGCAACAATGATGGAGCTTCCATCTCAGTATACGAGGATATTTTCCAAATCCAGATGGTTTTCTGCACCGCACAAGTCACAAGCAACAAGCCAGATGCATTCCAGTAGACATTTGAAGGAAGTTTGAGAGGATGCTGGATATCGACATGTCATTTAAAATCATAATACGAATTTAAATAAGACGAGCTTTTAGAATTTTCATGCTTATATCTACACTCACAAATTTAGAACTGAGCTGGATCAGCTCATCGAGCTAATGTAAAAATAGAGTACAGATAAGATCATCACACATTTCATTATCAATTTTTAAATATTATAATATCCATTCATTATATACGTTATAATATATTACCAAATCCATAATGTGATGTTTTACTCAATAAAAGTCAGATGCAAATACCTCAAAATCATCTGCGTGTTGAAATGTTTCCCCAACACTCTCCCAAACACATGTGTCGCCATCAACAGTTGATGTTGCCAATAACTTGCCAGTTACCGACCAAAAGCACTGTTGCACAGTCGAAGTATGCTTCCGCTCCAACTCTTGCTAAATACGTAACCGGTACCATTAACACCAGAAAATCTATGTAATTAAGCTATACAATTTCATATTCCTTGCAACTTCAACACACGAGAATCAGCAATTTTCCATCAAATACTATGATAAACTTATATTCCCCCACACCGAAGTCATTCGCATTCACGGAATCTTAAAATATGATTAGATGCCATAAACGAAAATCTATTACGCAATACACACAGGCCAAATGAAATTAACCTTGCACTGGAAAGATCCGGTGGTGGGATTCTGTTCCCAAATTCGTACAGTTTTGTCCGCGCCACATGAAGCGATCATGGCTGGTACACCGGCGACTCCGGCTGCAGGATTCCAGGCGACGCGCCGAACCTTATCAGTATGCCCTCGGAGATTTTCAATTTCTACCAGCTCGAAATTCTTATCCTTGAAATTCATCGTACAAAGACTAGAGATCAAATTGTGAGTGTGATTCGGAAGAAATAGAAGATTTCAGCGCCACAAAATGGAGAGATTCGGAGAGCGGATCAAAAATGAAGGTGAAGAAGACTGCATTCAAAATGAGTAACTGCCTCAAGTGCGCGGCAAGCTTTCAACATATATATATACATATATCTTGTGCCACGTGTTTTCTTGCAATTGCTTCATCTACAACTGATTCGTAACTAATTCCGACAGCGCTCATTTTGTAAGGTTGTCACTGTCGAAAGAGTGGCGCAATGCGCCTCCCTGTGAAGTCGCGTTTTCAATAGCTAGATTTTGTTGAACATTTATCGCCAGCTTTTCGTGACGGGCCGGACCGCAAAGAAACACGGGCTGGATCAGTACAGCTTTTTGGGCTGGTTTGTATTGCCCCGAGAGCTTTAGTAAGGTTTTTTGGTATCAATTCACGCGATAGTCCTACTAAGACTGAAACGAGTCAATTTATTTGTGAGTAGCTTGTGAGCGATTCATTAAAAACTAGACTCGAACTCAATTTAACCAAACTCGAGTTAAGTTTGAGTCGCTAGAATTTTTAATCGAGTCGAGCTCGAGTTTTACATGTATCTATTCGACTCGATTATATAATAAATGTGTGTGTATAAGGCTAAAACGAGTCAAGTTATTTGTGAGTAGCTTGTGAGAGACTCATTAAAAACTTGATTCGAACTCGATTTAACCGAACTCGAGTTGAGCTTAAGTAGCTAGAATCTTTAATCGAATTGAACTTGAATTTTACATGCATCTATTCGACAATTATAGTTTCATTTAAATCCATAGGGTGTGACCACCAAACAATTCATACATGAATAAGTAAAAAAAATGGAGAAATAATAGACATTATAAAACCTAATGATTCAATTAATTCTAAATAATGGCGGGTCATCATAAAATTAAAAAAGCATAATAAAATGGGCTGGTGCCTTGATATTTGGGTTTCTTTTCGAAAGAATCAACTAGAAGGTTGCGGAAAGCACGAGTTTGAACTAGATATCGCTAGATATAATGAAAAAGCGTGTTGAGAACTCGCGCGAAAGTGCTAGAATCGTGTCCACACTCCTATATATTGACGAGTGTGTTTCCCTTGATTATCACTCAAAAATATTCGGATCAATCAGCTTATAAGTACAGCTTCGTAGTTAATCTTCTGCAATTTAACTACAATGTCTCTGATTACTAGCTTCATTGGCAACCGCCGGAGCAATGTCTTCGACCCATTTTTGCTAGAAATTTGGGACGGATTCCCATTCGCAGGTGCAGTAGCCGACGCCGAAGGCCAGGCCCGAGACACATCCGCTTTCGCCGGTGCGCGGATCGACTGGAAAGAGACACCGGAGGCCCACGTTTTCAAGGCGGACCTGCCGGGGTTGAATAAGGAGGAGGTGAAAGTGGAGGTAGAAGAAGGGAGAGTTCTTCAGATCAGCGGAGAGAGAAGCAGTGAGAAGGAGGAGAAGAACGACAAATGGCATCGTCTGGAGAGGAGCAGCGGAAAGTTCCTCCGCCGCTTCAGGCTGCCGGAGGACGTGAAGATGGATGAAATCAAGGCGGCGATGGAAAATGGGGTGCTAACAGTGACTGTGCCGAAAGGGCAAGTGAAGAAACCAGAAGCGAAAGCCATTGATATCTCGGGTTAAAAGCGAAAGCCTTAATGTAATTGTGCTTGGTTTCATACACGAAATGCATGGAAGTGAAGTACGTGATTTCTAGTTTGTATGTTATCTTAACAAAATAAATTGTTTGAATAAATTTTCTATTTTATTTTGCTCTCAATTCGGAATTGCCTAGTTCTTGCCTCGTTGTTATTTCGATCCTAATTCCTACCGCAGAGGCAGTTATATTTTTCTATTCGATCCTAAACTATGTAGGTTCTTGAATCTTGTACGATAAAATGAGATATATATATATGAATTAAAAACAAAGAGAGCAAATGGATAGTATGATCATTAATTTAGGTACCTGGATGGATGATCATTTGTTGGGCTTACTCTTGGGTTTTTGGGCCAAAAAACCGATAATTTTGTTTTAAGGTATATTTATGTATACAATTCATCAACTTTAAATATTTTGAATTCGAATATGAATAAATAGAATTTTTTATAAAAAAAAATGAGTATAACAATTACATAACTAGATTGAACGTAATATATATATATATATATATATTAAAAAAAAAATTTTTGAGATTCTGCCACATCTATACTATTATATTAAGTGTGAGTACATGATAATGACTACTTAGAGAGGACATCAACTTTTTTTTTCAATTTTACCATTATATGATATTAATATTACATTTTTGTTTTTTTTTTTGTTTTAATTTCAACACACACTTTTATTTTATTTTTATTTCAACAATTCAAATATTAATTTAGTCTCTCCATAATTTGTCAAATTTCACTTTAGTCCATCGATAATAATAAAAAAATTATACACACACGCATCGCGTGTGCATAGTAACTAGTGTTTATACTATGAGTACACTCTTCCACCTCCCGCCCTTTTTGGCAACCAGGGACCTGTTATTTTCTAACCGACATTTTACATTCTTTATACAAGTATGGAGTACTGTATTTTTTTTAATAAAATAAGATGAGAGAATTTATAGTTTTGATCATATATGTTTTTTTCTCGATAATTTCAGCTTAATCAAATATATTTCAATTGTTTGTAATTTTAAAATCAATTTCGTTGAATTGTTGATATGTCACTAAACATCACATCAATATATTATTGACGTATTTGAAAAAAGATTGAAATTGTTAAAAAAAAGATCATATAGAAGATTAAGATTAAATTTTGAAATATAGAAATAAAAATTTGCTAAGATTTAAATATTAAAAAAAGTACAAATTTCCCAATACAATGACACGACTAGACAAGTTTTTTCATTTTTATATATTTGAAGAAATGTATTCTTTAACAAATAAACAATTACAACATGATGAATGTCAATAACGTTATATTATTATTATTATTATTATTATTATGAATGTCAATTATTATTAATATTATTATTATATATTTGAAGAAATGTATTCTTTAACAAATAAACAATTACAACATTATGAATGTCAATAACGTTATATTATTATTAATATTATTATTATTATTATGAATGTCAATTATTATTATTATTATTAATTAGATGGTAGTAATTAATTTCTTGTTTTTCTGAAACTATTTTTAAAATTCCAAGGCAAAATATATTACAAATTTAGTTAAACTTTCCACTATTTATTTTTCAAATTTCAATTTTACATCGAATTAAACTCACGCCTCTTTTCAAAGTTCTACCCAAATAAAAACATGGCATCACCTCAAATTTCTACGTCTTGATTTATCGTTAATTTCTTACGTAAATGCTTCGGCACTAGTTATTAATTTTAAAGTGTAAACAGGTGATCATTTGAGTTATTACAAACAGTTTTTTTATAGTTTAAACGACTAAAAGGACTATTGCTATATATAGTTGTATATTCCTTGAAGTGAACGAATTTTTTATGAATAAATTTATTAAAATTATTTAGTTAAAATAAGGGGAAGTTGGTGAAAAATCTCCAATCAAAATATTTCTTTGGGTTCACTCCCTACCCACAAAATTGTGGTACTATGTCATACAAAATGTGGTACACTTCATGTGGAAATGTGGTACTAACAAAAAAAATCGACGGCCGGGGATTGAAGGCCAATTTCCCTTTAAAATAATAAAGTTTCATGTTTTTTTACTCTAGTGTATAGATAATATCATTAATGTAACGAGTTAAACAACAGTTAGCTTAAATATTAAGCACAAAAATATCATAAGAAAAGATAGTTTAGTAGCTATGATAGAAGTAACATAAAGAGCGGGGTCGTCTTTCTTGTTTTTCGGTGTGCAATTATTTAAACAGATGCTATTGATTTAAAATAGATATAAGGATAGAGTGTAGATTGTTGAGTAATTACAATTTTTGGTGAAGTGCTGCAAAAAAAGAAAAATGTATAAGTGATGGAATTCAGCAGTAGCATATCAGAAGACCTTTCATGTTTATTCAGATGACTGATATCAGTTTGAGAAGCCTTCCTTGAAAATGAACTTAACGCCATTGACTTCATTGAGCAAATGATCATATGATTAAGATATTGTTTTGGGAATATAGACAAATTTAAGATGACGGTTCTATATCAGTTCACTAATCTTTAATTGTCGTATATTATTTTGGTGTAAAAGAAAAGACTCGTGACACCAAATATTATTGTTGCCATGGCAGGAGTACGACTAATTTATAGTCGTCGTTTAAAAAAGAACTCTATAAAAGGTATATTTAAGATTTGCACTCTACTTATGCGAATTACTTATATCTTTCATTCATATGAGATTCACAAAGCTAAATCAAGCTCTGTTGAAATACTATTTGAATGTGTACGTAAGATCAAGCGTTTCGGATTTATCAAAAGTTTCCGATTTATCAGAAGTTATAGCTGGTGGTAATGTTATAATTCTAATCTTTTAAATCGTACAACAGTTCAAACAACATGTTTTTATTAATGTTCTACCAAGAATAGGCAATTATTGCATCTCAATAATTTATCTCTTAATAATTGAACTCCTTGTAATCACTAAAAATCGAACTTGTGATATCGACTGTTTTACCAATTATAGGACTGAGCGTTTTTCGCTTTACCAAAATTTATAACATGTGGTTGCAGTGAAACTATAATCTGCAATATATCAAGCATCAAGTTTCGATTGTTCTAACAAGCAAAGACAATTACACCTCAGTAGAACGATATTATGTACTTTTTAAAATTCACAAATCTATCAAATCTATATCATTTAAAATGTGAGTATTCTGTGCAGATTTCTATAAATTCTAAATTTGTGTACCAAGAGTTTTGGTGAAGTAATTGGTAAGTCATGCTGAAATATGCAGTTGCGGTTCTTGTAATTATCAAGTTTTCTAGTAGAATCATTATAGAGATAGAAGATGAGACATAGAAGAATTTTAAAATCCTTCAAACTTCCATAAATAATATTGTGTTATTTCCTTTCAGCACATTATTTACTGCATTTTTCGACTGATTTGGGTCTGCCGATTTTGATTAGTATTTGGTTCTCTAAGTTCAGTTATATTTTTTCCGCATTATTCTTTGATAAGTTGTTTGTTGCACTCAGAAGTTCGAGATTTGATCTTAATTCCTAACAGTTGAGATCCCTAAAGCCTAAGTGAAGAAATTTTTTCTCTAAATACTTACATTGATCATAACATAAATAATGTTAGATTTAAAAAAATGATTTCTAATAAAATACAAATCTTTAAATTTTAACACTAGCTAGCTACCCTCAAATTTATCGTCAATCAGTTTGTAAGACATGCCCATGATCTATAAATAACTTTAGAAATTTTTATTTTTTTTAACTTTTTTTCCTGTTAAAAATAATACAGAAGTGAGCGATACAACATTTTGTTAGATCAATTAATTTCTAAAAGTATGGTTTTTAAACATGTACGTGCGGCCATGAGTAGTGGTGGAAATCCTTTATGCCTCCATCATTAACATTAGAATACATGATTATGCCCATTCCCAGAATATATGAGATTGAAAATTATGTTTTAATCCTAAATGTATTATTATTATTAACATTATATATAAAAAACGAACTAAAAAAAGTTCATATAAGATCCCATTTTATTTTATTTCTCTTTTTATGTAAATGCAAAAGATGGATTCTGTGTACCATTAGTGGAAATGTTCTATTCATAAAAAGCTCCAACAATACGACCTTTTCTTCTTTTCCAACTCAGTCTTCTATTTTTTTCCCATCAAGTATATATACATACATGCATAATATATATATATATATATGTGTGTGTGTGTGTGCAAGGACCCCACGGTTTGGCATTAAAGATAGAGTATTAATCGATCACATATCTTTGTTTCATCTAATAATTGACTCAAATTCTACGAAAAATTAAAATTATAAATCATTATGTTA
>NC_133306.1:22943556-22959015 GCF_012295235.1 Primulina huaijiensis
ATAAATTTTGTTTCTTGGTATGAGTTTTTTTATTTTTATTTTCATTTTATAATTTCAAATTTTAATACGACTACTCATTAATTTTTACAATTATGATATTATTTTTATATGAATATAAACTAAATTAATTATAACAAAATTGTACGAACACACCGTGCGACGATACACTGATATAAAAAATAATTATTGCGAGTAATTTATTCTCTTTCTATTATTGGGGGATAAAAAAACAAAACCAAGAACAGAAAAATCATAAAGAAGAGAAAGGAAAATGGATGGGACGGTGGTGTGACCGTGTGGGGGTCAGTTTTTAGTTCTCCACTTGACGTTCCATTTTCAGTACTTGGCATTTTCTAAATTTGTCTCTTCAGTTTCTTTACCTATAATTCGAATACATGCCAAGAGTGATATGTCCAACATTATTGCCACGTTCTTTTGCGAATTCAAATCATTGAAACTATACATCCGTATTATTTTATATACCTTGTTTAAAAAAAATATAAATTTTTGTAATATATGTTTTTTTTTACAATTTTAGTTATATATAATCTCATTTGATTTTTAGCAATGTACTTTTCAATTTTTGACAATTATAATTATTTTTCATAAAAAGTGATGATATCATGAGACTTAACACATCAGCGCCATGTCGGAGAAGCTCATTAGCATCATGATCGGAAAAAAAATACTAAAATTACAAAAATATCAAAAGTAGCAAATCAAAATTGAAATTTAATAACATATAAGTTCAAAATCGCATATGAATGAATATATAAGAGTAATATTGCAGTTTCCCTTATTATGACATACAGTCACTTTAGCCTGAGATATGCTTCCTTTCATGATCATCGTTCCTTTTATATACAAAACTCGATGTACTAAAAATAAGAGTTTAAAAATGTAACAACACACTCTATATATATATATATACATAGAGGTATTCTCTTTCACAGTCACATAAGAAGTGTACCAGTCAATTACTTCTTGGCCATTAATTTATAAACTATCATTATGGCAAGAAATTTAGAGCCACTTATGGTTGGGAGAGTGATAGGTGATGTCCTTGAATCCTTCACTCCAACTGTTAATATGAGAGTCTCTTATGCCAATAAACAAGTCTACAATGGCCATGAATTCTTTCCTTCTGCACTTACACACACACCAAGTGTTGAGATTCTAGGTGGTGATTTGAGAACTTTTTACACTTTGGTACGTACGTAAATAACTTTTCATTTCAATAAGTTTACTTCTTCTTTTTTTGGGGAACGAATATTACATTTTACGTATGCTCGCTCGATGTATTTGTGCTGTAGGTTTTGACTGACCCTGACGTCCCCGGCCCAAGCGATCCTTATCTTCGTGAACACCTCCAATGGTACATATACCGGAACGGACGAACAAACGTTTTGTTATGCTCGTATTCGAAAATCGAACCAAAATGTTTCTGAAGAATAAAAATGTCACAAAAAGTTGAAAAAAATTTATTTCGACAATTTTTTTCAAATGGGTTGTAACTTATTTTACGGAAGAAACCGTTAGTCATTATATATGTTAATTCTTGTTAGAATTATATATAGTTGGTATATCCATGTGTTACAGGTTAGTGACAGACATTCCAGGCACAACAAATGTCACATTTGGTAAGATTCTTTGTGTGAGAGTTACATATTATACGAAACGAACAAAGCCTCTTTATTAGAGATCTTGAAAATTTCATCTTGGTTTAATTCATATATGTGTGTATATATATATATATCAGGAAAAGAAGTGGCGAGCTATGAAATTCCAAAGCCACATATAGGAATCCACAGGTTCGTGTTCGTCCTGTTCAAACAGAAAGGAAGGCTAACAGTAAAGAATCTCCCTACTTCAAGAAATTACTTCAGCACTCGCGTTTTCGCGGCAGAAAACGAACTGGGCCTTCCTGTCGCCGCCGTATTCTTCAACGCACAGCGGGAAACTGCAGCCAGAACTCGCTGACCGTCACCAACCATACCTACCTCTCCGATCCTCGGCCATATTTACGTATATTTTGATATCATATCTATCAACATAATAAAGGGGCCCTCGTCGTCTGATCAAACATCGATCAAATGTTGCTAGGCATGTAATGCACCACTAAAAATATGTAAATTGTTATCATTGTTATAAATAATTGTTACAAATTATTATTCTTTGTTATATATACATCATGTTAATGCTCTGTAATAATAATAATAATAATAAAAAGCAAAATCTAAGGTTGCACGTAGAGTGTCATAAAGCTAGCTAGGTTATATGCAGGGGAATTATGAAATTTCAAAGTCGAACAACATATATAAATCCTTTTAATAAGCTCGATTTGTGAATAATTTCACCAAAATGAATGATCGATTTTCAAAGTTGAGCTACATATATACACTATAATGAACATAATCAAGCCATATATTGATGTTTTTTTAAAAAGGGTTGCTTGGAATATAATGAGCTGAAAATCCCTTGCAAAATATTTGAGAAGAAAATGATTAAAACAATATATTGATGTTTTTTTAAAATTAAAAATAGATTAATCCAATGTTTTTTGTGTGATTTATTTTATTTTTTTGGTGTTTAGTTAATTTGCTTTTTAATAATTTTTGCAAATTAGACTTATTTGAGTAAAGTATAATATGATTTAGAACATCAAATATAACGTCGACAAATGTGAACAAAGATTTACAATCACGAACACAGACAGATCACTATTCTGGGTTTGGACTAGCTCAAGCCCAGCCAAGACCCATGATTTATGTGTGTATATGCTACATGCATATTTATTAATTTATTTATTATTTATTGTGCTTTCTTTGAATTTTGGCCCTGAAAAGACAAGATGGGTTGACAAGTTTTCGGCGCAATGAGCTTTATGGTTTATATTTACATAAATTTTTTGGACCAGGATCCCAACATTGAGTCTCACAAGCGCTGGAGAACTCTGGTCTTTCACTTCTACTTTCAATAGATCCTCATGGTAGAGGATGTTGTGCCACAAATTTTTTTAAAAAAAATTTGTATATATATATTTTTAATTTTTTTTTATCATTTTTTTGGATTTTTTGTTTTAATCTTTTTTTTACTCCCACTCAAAATTGTTATTTTTAAATATATTTTGTTCCTTCTAAAATATATTATAATTTTTTTCCCTATTTCTTATTTGTAGAACCAAGTGTTTACCACATTAAAGAAAATTCGATGTTTTTTGGTAGAATTGATTGATGACGAAAACAAACACAAATTTTAATTTTGTTCGACTATAGATGAAAATGGACGAATCAAGTATGCAAAAAGAACTAAAATTGAAACATAAAATATGTTTTAATTTCAAAACAAACGAGGTAAATAAAATATCAAAAATAGAAAAAAGTTATAATATATTTTAAAAAGAGCAAAAAAAATATTTAAAATGAAAATTTTAAGTGAAAGTAAAAGAAAGATTAAAACAAAAAATGAAAAAAAATGAAAAAAAAATTAAAAAAATATATATAAAAGCTTTAAAACAAAAAACTTTGTGGCACAGTATCTCCTACTGTGGGGATGTCACGGCAGAGGATCCTGGTCCAAATTTTTTGTGTGTGAAATTCTCAACTGAGGTCTAAGTAATTTAAATTGGATGCATTTACTAGAGGAAATATAGGATTTATTTTAATTATACAACTTGGCATATTAATTGAATAAAGCATCATTAAAAATTCGTCAGGGGTTAAATCTTAAAGTTAAATTTCGAAAATTAATTTTTTTTAAGCTTGTTTTTCACGTAAAAATATTATTATAGTTTTCTTAATTTTTATTTCATTAATTTTTTGGTTTTATTATTAAATATTTTGTAGCATATATTATTGGATACATATGGTATGTTATATAATATTATAAATGCATCTTTACGTTAGATATTTGTGAGTTGATTTTTTTCTCATCAACATTCGTTTATAGGTAAAATTAAATAATGATTAATATATTTTTATTTATAGATGAATTAAAATGTCAAAAAAAAAAATATTACCATTATTTCAGTTAAAATTAGTGATTATATGTTTTGAAAAAAATCTTGTACGGCGAATAAGCAATTTATTTTTCATATTCATCCCCCCATGTTTAAAACCTAGCTACCCGTGGTCACGAAGGAGCTTTGCACTTTTTTAAAAGTCAAAAAAAGCAGCAATTTTCCAATTATATTACCGTCTAAATCTTTGGCATATTTCAAGGCAATAGTACTTGTAAAACTAGGCACCTAATGATTTGCCAGAATCAGGAGCTGTACATACTGACCTACCAAATGCATAGTAAGTTTATTTTGTTTTCCCGACCAAGTTTTTCATCCCTGTACGCCAAACAAAATTAATGTTATTACCTTATTTTCTACATGCTATTTTTTGAATACATAAATATCTCGTTTAATTTTCATATTTATCATGATTTTGTAATAAACTTTTCATCCATGTTCGCAAAAAATATATTATTTTGTTATATTTTAGACAAACATTAATATTTGAACTAATGAGTTGCGGATTTCTTAAAAAATCGTGTTCTATTTTTGTCATTACTGCCTTGAGTAGACCTGGTTTGTTACGATATACCGATTTTTCAAAATAATATCGTATACTGCTCCGAAAAGAAAAATGAATACATATACCGTACCGAAATTTCGGTATGACATAAGTTTCATATCGTTCTTACCAAAAAATTTCGATAACATAAATTCCATACCGTTTTTTTACCAAGAAATTTTGGTATGCTATCGGTATAATATCGTGTATATCGAAAATTTTAGAATATTGTGTTATTCTCATCACAAAAAAGCTAAAAAACCCAACACAAAAAATTAGAATTGAAAGAGTAAGTGAGCTCAACAACATTATATTATAATTTTTAAAATAAAAAAATCAGTATTTCGGATATCGAAATTTTTAAAATTTTATATCGATACCGATACCGATATCGATACCAAAATTGTACCGAAATATTCGATATATCGCTAAATTAGATATGTGTGTTATTTTGCGGTACGATAAATATTATATACCGGAACAATCAGTATTTTTTTCCCCGCTTCTAGCTTGAGAGACTGATTTTCTAGAGAAATTAATATTTATAAATACTTTTTGAGTATATTCCAAGTATCTATTAGCTAGCAACCACGGGTGTAAGAGCTACCGTGGGAGGATCTGATAGGGGAAGCAGCCTAATGGGCAGCATAGGCCAACGCAGAATCCCCAACTTTTTAACCTATGTTATGTTATAATATGGGCAACCACAGTAACGGTGATTTCTTGTGCCATGTCATCAAAATAACTCCAAATACTCCATATTCACCATTGGAACGTCTAGGAGTTTGTGCCTAATTTTTAACCGGTTACATTGTAACCGGTTATTGTTTATTTTTTTTAAGCATGAGATTCACGCTGTAAGAAGGAACGTGCGCGTACAGCACATGCGCATCAGATACCCTGCAGCGGGCCCCTCTCGCTCCAGGTTTTTTTTTAAAATTATATTTAATTTTTTAAAATTAAATGTAAACGTTCATGTAAAATTTCTAATTTTATATTTGAATAAAAATATAATACTAAGTAATAGATGAAATTAATTAAAGTGGTGAAATGATTTATTATAAAACTATTAGTTATTTTATTTGAATGAAAATAAAAGATATAATTGAAGTGACAGTGAGACCCATAAATATTTGATTGTTGAGATATTTGATTGTGAAATGTGAGATATCTGAGTAGTGAAATATTTGATTGATGATGTGGACTATGGAACCCACAAATATTTTGAGGAAATACGTTTACTATTGTGGATGGCCTAATGTTTCTTTTTTAAATCAATGTCGGTAAACCATTAATTTTCTTAGGAAAACAAACTCTAACTTGCGAAAATGACAATATTAATTAATTTTGAAGGAGAACTCTCGATTAAACATGCTGACATTCGAATCAAGTCCTTTTCTTTTTGCTACATATTGCATGCCATGCGAAAGCGCCTAGAAGAGATGAAGACTTGTGATCTCCGATTGATCCAATAGACAAGGATAGTAAATCTTGGTTCGTCCTCATTTTGATCGGTACCGCCCTCGAGACGTCTGTGATCGGCAGCAAACAATTAGCTAAAAGTGTGCTTCTTGTGGAAGTAAAACAACTTTCCCAATAAAATGGTGGAGGTATATTGTTTACCACCTCTAAATTTATCTCGAAAAGATCGTCTTCATCTATTTTTTCTTCGTCTTGCTCTACATTATATGCTTGGTTTTTTCGTGGGAGTTCCATTTTTTTGGCTTTTGATTTAGCAAATAAAGCCATGTATGAATGAAAAAGAAGCTTTGCTATTGAGATTAATGGAATTGATTTGTTAAAATTTGTTGTTTTCAAAGTATATGTAGTGTGAAGTTGTGGGGTTGGTTGAAGGCGGAGATTGTGTTAGGAATTTAATTCTTCAACAATCTATCTAATTGGATATTATAACTTTGGATTTTTTTAATGTACTTCGAGATTTGGCAGCTCACCAAAAGTAATCTACTGATGGGAAGTTGACATATAACTCGAAGCTCAGAATTTAATTTAATTTAATTTTATGGGAATATATTGTTTAAAGTTCTCTAGTAAATTCTACACGTGATATATACACTAAAACATGAAAAAGCCGTGAAAAAATTACATTTTTTAAATAAATTATGAAAAATAATTTATTTATTCTATTAGCGAAAGATTAATAAACAAAACTATAAAAAAAATTATATATACATGTATGTACATTACGGGTAGTATTAATCATGTTCGTTAAACAAACGACAGGCATTATGGATTAATGTATTAAGGTTTGTTCATGAAATTTTCAAAGTAGATGCTAAGTTGGTATACAATATTTTTCCGGGAAACATTGCTCTTTGGGTAGTTGAGTGCCAAACAAGATAAACACACATACACAAACATACACGTATAAGATCTTTTGTGATAACGTTTCACGTATCTCTTTTCGTGAAATGAGATAATCCGATCTATATTTAAAATGAAAAGTAGTAATTTTAGCATAAAATGTAATACTTTATAATGAATAAGGTCGGGTTTGGAGATCTATCTCACAAAATTTATCTGTTAGATGATCTCGAGGGAGTTTTTTTATATATATACTCATTAAATTTGAATATCAATTATAATTTTATATTTGAAATAAATTCTGTATAATAGTGTTGTGTAAACTAGGTAGTTTTCACGTGAAGCCAACATGACAGTAAAACAAAGCTAACAAAAATTTTCTTAAAAGCCCAATATAAATATAGTGGGCTGGAGGGTTGTAAACTTGTGGTAGGTTCCGAACCTTTAGGCTTTAATGAATAGTATAATAAATAAAATCTATTAAAGGAAGAAAAATGGATTAAAATTTTAAATATCATACTACAAGAAAAATTAGCTTTAACAACACATCAAAGACAACGGTTTTTATTAAAACCGTTGTGTTTTTACTTTTAACAACGGTTTTAACAAAAACCGTTGTCGTAGCCTAAAAAAATCCGCTCAAAGACAACAGTTTCTTTAAAACCGTTGTCGTAGATATCAAAGACAACGGTTTTAAAACTGTTGTCTATTAGCGTTTTTCTTCAAGCTACGACAACAGTTTATAAAAAACCGTTGTCTTTCAACTGGTTTTTCTATAAATTTGTTGTCAATATTACATTTTGCGACCGTTTAAGTTAAATCTGTCGCTAAATTAGCGACGGTTATATTATACCGTCCCTAATTTAAATCTTACGACGGTTAAAGTACAACCGTCGCTGAATTTAGCGACTGTTTTTAAGTAACACCGTCGCCGATGTAAACATAGCGACGGTTTTACAAGAATTGTCGCTAAATTTAGCGACGGTAATTTTAAAACCGTCGCTAATTTTAGCGACAGTTTTGGTAATACCGTCGCTGAACTAAAATCAGCGACGGTTTATACCTAACCGTCGCTATATTTAGCGACAGTTTTTTAATATCCGTCGCTAAATATAGCGACAGTTCTTGTAAAACCGTCGCTAATTTTAAATCGGCGACAGTTAGAAAATTAACCGTCGCAAATTGCGACAGTTATAGTCAAAACTGTCATAAACTGTCTATAAATATCCCCACCCTCGGTCCATTTTCTACCATACCACTTCACAACACTTAAAATTTTTCTCCCTTACACAATTTTAGTTTCGATTTTCTCTTTAAAATTTAATAAATTTTTAAAATAAAAAATATAGTATTTTCGACGATAAATCAAAAATATAGTCTGTATATTAGATTGTGAGTTTTTTTATATTTATTAAAATATTAAAAGTGAATTTTTTTTTATTTTACTGAATAAATTAGCGACGGAAAGCATACAAAACCGTCGCTAAAATTAGCGACGAAGTTTATAAAACACTGTCGCTAAATGTAGCGACGGTATATTAAACCGTCGCTATTTAGCGACAGTTTAAATTACGACCGTCGCTAATTTTCGCGATGGTTAACGATGATGTCTGTCGCGATTTAATTTGCGACGGTTTTTTAAAACCGTCGCAAATTGTAACTACCACAACTCTCTACAACCGTTGTCTTTTAACAAATTCTTTAACCACAGGACCTTTAACAACGGCTTTATATACCTACGACAACGGTTTTTCACCGTCGTCTTTAGACGTCTACGACAACGGTTTTTCACCGTTGTCTTTGAGCACACCCTTTAACCACAGGGCTTCTAACAACGGTTTTAAAAGGCCTACGACAACGGGGAAAAACCGTTGTCGTAGGCCTTTTTTCTTGTAGTGTCAATATGTGCAATATTTGTTTTTCATGGATTAATGCATATAAATAATAATATATAATAAATCCAAAATCAAATAAATATTAGCACACGTGGATTTGAAGTTTATATACGAAGAGAACATAGGAGAAATCAACTATTTTTAATAATTAAATCTTTAAGTTTTATTTTAAGCTTAAACTGGGACAAAAAAAAATTATTTTAATAGAAATTAGCAACTTTTTAAGTTTTAGTTTATGCGTGATATACTTTATTTACATTTGAAATTTAACTTAGTACAAGACCATTTCAAAGTAAATATAAACTTTTCGAAACTTAAATAGTTTATAAAATTTAAACAAATTTATATTTATACAAAATTTCAAATAAATCAAGAAAATACATATCATAAAAAATCTGGGGGAAGTTGGTTTCAATAATTATTTAATTTATTTATTTCAATATTTTTAGCAAATTTTGGATCTGATTTCACTAGTTTTCTGTCTTTCTTGCACTAGTTATAATTATTATGTTTTCAAATAATGCATGGATCGATGGAGTGGGAGTGTTGACTATGGAGTCTGCAAAAACAAAGAGAAAACACAACATGAATAAATGACGGCAGTGTCCCATATTGTTCAAAAAACATATGATGATTGCCAAAACATTAATTAATGAAAATTAAATAATAATTTAAAACTCCCATCATGATTCATTCCGTGTCGAAGGAACTCATATTTCCAATCTGTATTCATTGCAAATCATATATTTCCAGAAGATTTCGTCAATGCCTCGGATTTTCCTAGAAATTGCAATCATATATTACGCTGTAAAATTTAATAACACTACCATTATTTTTTATTAAAACATGGAGAAAATTTAATTGTATAAAATATTTTAGGTTAATTTAGTTTGTGGGTTTTTCTGCCTTTTCGTACACTGAAGGAGAGAAATAATAATAAAAACAAAAACAAAAAAATTATAAGCGTAATCTAAATAACTCTTGCTATACATATTTAAATGTAATAAAATAATGTTATCCTAGGCTGCACTGTCTTTTCCTTATGTCCAACAATAAAATAAATTATGATCTAAGGGTGGGTTCAAGAGTACACCGTGAATATTCATTACGCTACAAATTTTTGCGAATGAGGGATTTAAATTGGAGAGGAAATGATGCGTGAGATACTATTTGATTACTAAAGATTTGATGAGGATGCTCAATCAAGCATAGGCAATAATATAGATAGGCCTTTGTTGGTTTCGAAGAAGCCTATTTGAATAAGAATTTTGACCAAATATTTTTGGAAATTTTTCTTTCTTTCTTTTTTTTTTAACAAAATAAACTTTACGGGCAACATAATTTTTCGAATTTTAAAATTTAAAATATCATGTTTTGGTTCGGATCTCATGTCATAATTAATCCACGTGAAAATAGATAAATTNAAAGAAATATGTATTTTTGCCACGAAATTCCAAGTAGATGTGGGATAATCATGGTACAGATAGGGAGTTCAGTTTGTTGGTCAACCTGAATGACGTGATCCATGTCATGTCCGTTAGATTATATGTATAATGTTAAGTTTTAAAAATTGACATGAACCCTAACATTGACTTCTTTGTTTTAATTTTGAAGACATCTCTTTTGATTAGATCCTCCGGTACAGAATCTCTTCGACAAGCCATTTTTTGTATCCTTTTCTTTTATTATTATTTTTATTATCGTTATCAGATAACCAAAAATCTAAAAAAAAGAAAGTAATAACATATATTTAAGGTGGAGCAAGTGTTTTGTGATATGTCTCACAACTTTATTTAAGTGAGATTAATTGTGGAATTAGAAATATTGAGGTATCTGAACTAAAATTTTAAACTCAATAATATTTTATTATTTCAAAATTGAGCTACTCGAGCTAATCAATTAATCCAAAAATTAATACGCGTAAATTTTTTGGACCACTGGCAACATACATAGGATCCTCTATTGAGTTAGACAAATCGATCTGATCTTTATTTAGAGTGAAATTAATATATTTACAGTAAAAGTGTGTTTTTATGAGTCCAATCAAATAAATGATCTATTTAACAAAATTAATCAATAAAACGATTTGACAAAGAGATCTTGTATAAAAAAAGTGTTGGGTGTCGACACAAATATGAGAGAGACCGGGCCTTCAATACTAAAACCCAAACTAGAATGGCCTCGTTAAATTACAGTGAAACTTCAATCTTTTAATTTGTACAATAATCCTAATTTCATATTTTGATTGTATTTGATCCTAACATAAATTTCTCTTAAAAATAATTTAAATTATTTCAAGCAATCATAAAGATTATAAGGTATTGAACGCATACATGAGACTAAAATCGTACTTATTTAATTCTCCAAAAAAATCGTATTATTTAAATTATTTGATTGACATTAGTTAGTATGATACAAACTTTGCTATAGTTTTGTGATTTCCAGAGCACCGAAATTTTAAAAAATAAATTTCAATTAGAATAAATTAAATTTCATAATTATTATTATTAAATAAAAAATAAACCAATTATAAACTAGAAAAAACCAAATTTAGTTTGGATTTTCACCGATTCCTTTCGACAATAGGAATGGTCATATTTTATCAGATAGAGTGTTTCGTTTTAATTTAAATTTCACATGCAAAGTACCTCTTTAAATATTATGGTCTGTAGTTTACGTACCGTAAATTCAGAGCCGTTGATTTTTTCCATCAAAGATTGGTAAGCATGCATGCTTTCTGTTTGTATTTGGGGAGGGGGGGAAGTTTCCGGAACACTGTCAAATTCGAGAATAACATGCCAATATGTCAAATAGGCGTGGCGGCCGCAATATAATGGTGATTAAAAAAAATTATATTTAATAATGAGCACCATTTCATCGACTTTACCCGTATATATATATGCAACTGATGAGTAATTTCATAGGGAAACAGAAGGAAGACAGAGTGAGACATGATTAATAATAAACATTAATATATATTTCTTGGCTGATATTAATCAGCAGACTAATACAAGTTCACAATTTCCCCCACGCAAAAAATAAAAAAGGAATTTAACAAAAAACCTTAACGATCGGAAACTACGTACATTTCATCCTACGTAACAGGTTCTAGGACCAGACACTTCTAACACTTGTTTCCTCCGACTATTTCTTTAATCTTCTAACGACTGTGGGGTCTACGGCACGTCCGAATCTTAATTTTTGGATGACTTGCCGGACTTGGAGGCGGATAGGTTGAGATCAGGGATTGAACTGCTGGAGGCGGAGGCGGAGGCGGCGGCGGCGAGCTTCTTCTTGAGCTCAATAAGAAGGGCTTGGTTCTCCTGGTTTAGCAGCTCAGCCGTTTTCCTCAGCTTCTCGTTCTCCTGCATGATGTAGCAGTTCTCCAGGTACAGCTTCGAGTTGAACTTCTCCATTTCTGTCAACAAGAAACAAGATAACTCAGCGTGGTATTAACGTTTAAACAAACAGATTCAACGGATTTCTTTTGGCTGCTTGGCTCACATTGTACTGGCCCAAAAAGAGCTTATATTTTCCTAAAATCCCATTAAATTAATATCCCATGAAACATGAGAGAAAGAGGGTTGAGAATTTGATTAATCGAAATAGAACAAGAACAAGAAATCAATATTCCCCAACTTTACAAATACATTGCAGAAATTTAAAAGTGGCATTGTCTAGCCTTGTTGGTGAAAGAAAGCTGGGAGACAGAGAGAAAGTGGTGGGGGCCTATACTTGTTCGGTTGAGTTTACTAAAAAGATCACCTTTTCAAAGTTAGCACAAGGGGAAGAGTATTTTCTTCTTGAATTGACAGAAAACAATGGAAAGTAATTCTGTTTGGTTGAGTGAGTAGCTAAGTGTAAGTGCACTGGTGTATATATAGAGCAAAAAGGTGGGGCGAGAAAATCTTGACATGCACAAGGAAGTAGGGTAGGGGGTTTGGTGGTATCACAAGGAACCCTATAAGGTGTGAGAGGATCATTTGGCTTACCCAATAGTCTCATTTAGTTCAACAATTCCATCATTTTGATAATCTCAATGGCTGAAATTCGGTGAAACTTGAAGATTCATGCAAGTTTCACTAGATCGGGCCTCAGGGTGAGTTATTTTGTATAAGGATTTCTATATTTTTTTCGAGTTTTTCGGGGTTGCTGAATATAATTTATATATCGAATGATCGTGTGTGTGTGTGTGTGTGTGTGTGTGTGTGTGTGTGTGTGTGTATATATATATATATATAATGAGTAGGCCGGGGAATGGGGTGGGGTAGGTTGGCCCCTTCTTTACTCTGGCTTGTGCCACAATAATCATGCATGTGTAAGAAGTGAACGGAGGATTAATTAATGTGCGCCCTTCCATTTTGCTATGAGTATTATGATGAGGTATTTTAGGGGATGGCATCATGTGAATGATGATTTTATTGCATGGTTGGCATGGGCTTTTCCGTCATTTCATTGAGTAGAACAAGGGTGTTTTGGGGATTTCAGAAGGGNATATTAAATAGATGCCATTATTTTTAAAAATATTAATGAAAATAATATTCATGTTAATTGTCTGTCTTATCATGAAATTAGTCAAACATTCCATCTATTGTATAATATAGTTTATGATGTCATTATTTCTACTTGATTTTGAAGTTCATAAAATATAAATTATGATTTACAAAATTATAATTTTGGCTAGTTAGCTTTAAAAATCATTTTTTTATACATTATTTCACACAATATACCACTTTAGCTACCGTATGTTGAAACATGGTGCGGCTTATGTGCCATGCCGGGGAGTTTGTTTCCTAGGAAATACATATTTATAGAAATTCAAAATCATACTTTATATGTATTTTATTCATCAAATTACATTATTTCTAGTGTACTTCATGTGGTTCGTCATTTATTACATCGTACTAAAAATTTCAAATTTGGAATGTTATTATGTTGGATATTGTTTTGGAAAGTTCTTTTCGATATTATTTAAAAGGTTTATGGATGGTGATCAAACCCTCTATATGAGCAAGAGGTCATTTGATTCGGATGAAAATGTAAATCCAAATATGTGTACGAGTAAGCAAGAGAGATGACATCAAATACCGGCCCAGAACATATCCCACAATATTTCAGTCAGAAATACATTTTACACGAGAATCGATCTTACGAAGTCGGAAAATATCAATCTACGTCACTTCAAATCTTACCAACTCGCATAAGCAAAACTCTTGTTTATACGTTAAAAACTAATGACCTTATGTCCTAGCAAAAACTTGGTCTTTTGGTTTTAATATAATTTATGATCATTATAATATGACAAAAATTTCTATAATTATGCCTATTACCTTTATTTTTGCAAACTAAAGGAACGGCCAATAGTTAACAGATGAAACCTTCCTGTTCGAATGAAAAAATATGAAATTTTTTTTTAACTTTTAAAATAAAAAATTTACATTAAACCATCTCAAATTTTTAATCTTCTTTTTGTTTTGGTTGCAAGGAACAAAGGTTGAAACAAATAGTGTTTACAGGGTTCAATATATGTAGGAGGCAGACCCACTCGAGGGCTTATAGATCAACTTAATCTCAAAAAACTTTAAAAGTTTAAATAATAAATTTTTAAAATTATAAAATTCAAATTTACCATGTTTAAGCCTCTGTAAAAAAATTAAATGTAATGAATTTCTTTTCTTTGTTTATTTTATATTCAAAACTACGATGTAATAAATGCTATTATTACGTTTGCCCCAGACCAATTTAAAAGGTTGCTTGCAGTTATGTTGCAATTTCCAATTTAATTATCGTCTGACAAGAAAATTATGTTGTTCCCAATCAAAAATAGAACAAAAGCGTGTTACAAGAAAGGGGTTATTATTAGATGGGATTCTTTAATTAAATTAGGTCTGAAGATCCAAATGATGGCAAATTAAAAGCGTGTTGATGATGGTCTAGAACGTCTTTATTAAATTATTTTTTTTTTTCACGCTTTTTTCGCAGCCATTTGAAGTGAGCAAAAGCTGGTAGGTAGGTTCCTTTGATGATTCTTGAAAGTGGTTTTGTTTTGGGGGCAAAAGATTTTTGGATGTCTAAAGTCATAAACACCATTCATTCATCCCAATTGAGTGCTCATCATGTTTCCTACAATATCTACATGTATTCTCATTATGTTGCCCATATTCATAAATAAATAAAATAATACATCATATTTTTTTATCACTACTTAATCTAAAACTCAAAAGAGTATTACAATTTATTTTCGTTGGAAATCTTTCGACGTTCAAGTCATCGACAAAGATATAAATCTTTAGAATAATTTACTTGTTCTAAAAATAAATTTTAAAAAAACTTGAATACTTTTTTTTTTAATTCAATTAGAGTAGCAATCCTATATATCCAATATTCATATCCAATTGAGTTTGTTCAATCTAATAATGACACATATACACGGTTGAGGGATGATTGCAATAACAATAATTCAATTCGATCCCATTGGGCATTATTGATACATGTGATGACATCTTTTTATGCAAATTTAANGCCCCCAATGAGAAAGGTGGTGTAAGGCTAGGCCGCTGGAAGATTTGCAATGATGGTTTGGAATGGTCCGAACCGAATTGAGCAACAATCATCTCACCACCCCCCACACACCTCATCCATTCTATTTTGTTTGGTTTGGGTCATTTGTTTATTTATAT
>NC_133306.1:22959487-22973265 GCF_012295235.1 Primulina huaijiensis
GTTTTAATATAATTTATGATCATTATAATATGACAAAAATTTCTATAATTATGCCTATTACCTTTATTTTTGCAAACTAAAGGAACGGCCAATAGTTAACAGATGAAACCTTCCTGTTCGAATGAAAAAATATGAAATTTTTTTTTAACTTTTAAAATAAAAAATTTACATTAAACCATCTCAAATTTTTAATCTTCTTTTTGTTTTGGTTGCAAGGAACAAAGGTTGAAACAAATAGTGTTTACAGGGTTTAATATATGTAGGAGGCAGACCCACTCGAGGGCTTATAGATCAACTTAATCTCAAAAAACTTTAAAAGTTTAAATAATAAATTTTTAAAATTATAAAATTCAAATTTACCATGTTTAAGCCTCTGTAAAAAAATTAAATGTAATGAATTTCTTTTCTTTGTTTATTTTATATTCAAAACTACGATGTAATAAATGCTATTATTACGTTTGCCCCAGACCAATTTAAAAGGTTGCTTGCAGTTATGTTGCAATTTCCAATTTAATTATCCTCTGACAAGAAAATTATGTTGTTCCCAATCAAAAATAGAACAAAAGCGTGTTACAAGAAAGGGGTTATTATTAGATGGGATTCTTTAATTAAATTAGGTCTGAAGATCCAAATGATGGCAAATTAAAAGCGTGTTGATGATGGTCTAGAACGTCTTTATTAAATTATTTTTTTTTTTCACGCTTTTTTCGCAGCCATTTGAAGTGAGCAAAAGCTGGTAGGTAGGTTCCTTTGATGATTCTTGAAAGTGGTTTTGTTTTGGGGGCAAAAGATTTTTGGATGTCTAAAGTCATAAACACCATTCATTCATCCCAATTGAGTGCTCATCATGTTTCCTACAATATCTACATGTATTCTCATTATGTTGCCCATATTCATAAATAAATAAAATAATACATCATATTTTTTTATCACTACTTAATCTAAAACTCAAAAGAGTATTACAATTTATTTTCGTTGGAAATCTTTCGACGTTCAAGTCATCGACAAAGATATAAATCTTTAGAATAATTTACTTGTTCTAAAAATAAATTTTAAAAAAACTTGAATACTTTTTTTTTTAATTCAATTAGAGTAGCAATCCTATATATCCAATATTCATATCCAATTGAGTTTGTTCAATCTAATAATGACACATATACACGGTTGAGGGATGATTGCAATAACAATAATTCAATTCGATCCCATTGGGCATTATTGATACATGTGATGACATCTTTTTATGCAAATTTAACTTCTTTATTATTATTATTATTATTATTATTATTATTATTATTATTATTATTATTATTATTATTATTTTAAAAAAATAAATAAAAAACTTTTTAACAGGGACCTCATAATGGAGAATGGCCTCCAACTTTCTGAGATAAATTGAATCATTTCACATAATAATTATACCAAATTCCTGCAACCCCTAATGATGGAATTACATTATGGTTGTGATGTGCATTTCAACCCTACACGTGACCCCTATATCGTCCATCTTCCTCTTTTTTTTTAAAGTTAATTTCGAAATTATGGTTTTAATTTTATGAACTAAAATAAATAATTATTGTATATATTTCTACTAATATAATATGAACCTAGAACTTATCTGGCACACGTGGGATATGATATTTACAAATTTAAAAATATAAAAGATAATAGCACAAATATATATATATATATATCTTTTAAAACTCACAATTTATCATATACGATATTCCATTTGATATGTTAATATATTGGATTACCATATTAACAATTATCAAGTCCTTTCGTTAACTTCGTTTTATTTCAATTTATAAATGAGATTTTAATTGTTATGCAAAGAACCAACATTTATTAGTTATTTTATAATTAACAATTAATTTTGTGGTAAGCCGCCTCTCCAACTTGTACAAATACTTATAAAAGTGTTTTTTTATAAAATGTTTTGAAAGTTAATTTAAGAATAAATATGTGTTCGAACAACTATTTTATAAAAATTCTAAAAACTTAAAAAAAAAACTCTCAACTAGATTTTAAAAAGTTTACTTGGAGTATTATATTTTTAAAAATATTTTTATAAATTTTTTATTCAAACATGTACTTTTAAATTTTTTTTTTCATTATAAAATACTAAAACCGTTTTTAAAATAATTGTTCAAACTTTTTTAAGATTTTGGGCTAAATTGATTTGGGCCGAGTGCAGATTGAACTCTAGCAAAAACAGTTTGTATCGGATAATGGGCTAGTTGGGCTTATTAAACTGTTTTGTTACTTGATTAGGTAAGCTCCGTTAGTTTAGTTGAAATTAATTTGAGCTTGATTTTTTTAATAAGTAGTATTAAATTAGCTTTAGTTTAAACGGGAAAATTTGTAAAATAAATTCGATCGATTATTTAATTAAGAAAATAAATTCGGTCGATTAAATACACATGAGGATGTCATTTTTTTAATTAAATGTACGGGTTTTTGTGCAATAGTTGCATGAGAGGTGTTATTGTTGTTCACTTGTTCCTATATATCAATTACAAATTACAAATAAAATGATTAGATTATATGATTTCTTATTGACATTAATTTATACTTAAACATTACCGAATTTGAACAATTAAATGCCGAGAAATTAAACATATTTCTTTTTATTTTTAAAGCACTCATGCATGTTATTTGACGAATCTGTTTTAACGAAATTATATTGTTTATCAACATCGGAAGAAATTTCTTTTGAAAAACTAAAATTTGTTAACGAGGTATCTACCCTTTCCGAAAACAAGAGTTGTATATGTTCTTTACTATTCAGAATAGTTGAAGTCTCTAATTGTTATTGATCCTACAGCAGAGTGCACACTTTCTAGGCAACCTCTCAACTACTGGTTAATTTAGTTATACCGGTGGTTGAGGAATTTAGCCCCTCAGTATTTTAATTATTTACTTGATAATTGTTGTAATTAAACAGTGCATTATTGTCACGCCCCCGAACCGAGGCGATCGACACTGACGTTGCTATCTAATATACATTCGAAAACAATAAGCCTCAGAAGTTACAGATTCCAGGAACTCGAAAACCGATCTTTCATTCATAATACTGAAATTATATCATATTTACGAATTTAAACTAATAACAGAAGTCTAACACGGTGGAATAATATAATAAAAACTAAACAATAGGAATAATCGAATTTTTTTTCACCAGCTCCTCTTCTTTCATTTATTCCTTCTTATCTTAGAGGGGTTTGAGTGGGTGACTTCTATGATTGTCAATCAATAAATGAAAGAAATCCTTCCAACTTTTAAAATCGTTTTTGACATAAATATCATATAAATAAATCAGAACAAAAATTATATAGAAGTAAAAAGTCTTCATTTTATGCACTGAGCATTTTATGAAATTAATGACCAACTGATATCAGTCCCTTAGATTTTACTCTTCTAAAGGGTGAGATACGAACAAAAAATAACAGAAATAAGACATATTCGAAATATATATTCCTGTCATTGATTCATAAATTTAAGTGCTTTAAACATAGAGTGAGTCTCATGTGAGACCGTCTCACGGATCTTAATCTGTGAGACGGGTCAACCCTACCCATATTCACAATAAAAAGTAATACTCTTAGCATAAAAAGTAATACTTTTTCATGGATGACCCAAATAAGAGATCCGTCTCACAAATACGACCCGTGAGACTGTCTCACACAAGTTTTTGCCTCAAAAACATATAGATTTTGAAAAAATCATAAATTACATGAATTGAGCAAAGGTAATGACAACAATTGTCTCATAACTATTGGGTTTCCAGTAATATTCATTGTTCAATAGGCTAAATTTTTTACCCTCTAAAATTTATTTAACCTCTATTCTGCTGAAATTTTATAGTATGATAGTTACGCTTACATTAAAAAGGTTTTTTTTTTTTTTAAAGTAGTATCAATTACTATTAGTATTTTGGGGAAATAATATTGTTAACGAATATATATTTGATATAAATAAATTAAATTAAAATATAGTGTTACTAGATTCTTAAGGTCATTAATTATTATTATTTATTGCGTGGACCCTTTGGTTAGAATACGTCAAAATCTAGAATTTCTTATATAATATTTAAATTGAAATAAATTTCTATATAAGTCAATTAAAGTAGTTGCGCATCAATTAAATAAATTTGGAATAAATCTCTTGTGAGACGGTCTCACGAATCTTTATCTGTGAGACGGGTCAACCCTGCTCACAATAAAAAATAATATTACACTTAACATAAAAAGTAATATTTTTTCATGGATGACCCAAATAAGAGATCCGTTTCACAAAATACGACCCGTGAGATTGTCTCACGCAAATTTTTGTCATTTTTACAACCATTGATATATTTATAATGGTTAATATTTAAATATAATGAAGAAAGTAATTTTTTTATTAACAGATTAATTATAATTATTTATTGCGTGGACCCTTAGGTTAGAATACGTCAAAATCTAGAATTTTTAATACAATATTTAATATGAAATAAATTTCTATAAAAGTCAATTAAAGTCGTTGCGTATCAATGAAATAAGTAAGATATATTCAATTCAGATTTTTGATGATTTGAATGATTTTTTCGAATGATAGACTTTTATAGATTTGATAGATTTTTATTGATTTTTATGAATTCACACAGATTTATAAGCAGATTTATGTGGATTCATGTAGACTTTTTTGTAAGATTTTTATAGACTTTTGTGGAATTTTTTTAATAGAATTTTATAAATTTTGTATTTAATTATAACATATTATTTTTTTTATTAATTTCTTTGAACCAATAATTAATTGACGTATATAACATATTCAGTTTGAAATAGTTTTTCAATATTTATATTAATAAATAAATATACTTACTTAAAAGTTAAATCATTTAATAATTATATGTGTATATATGTAGGTTTGTATGCTTGTTTGTAAATTTTTTAAAATACATCAATTGATTAATCTGTAATCTTGTTTTTGAATTGATAATATACATGTGAAAAGAATATTATTTAGCATTGTGTGGATATAATTTTATATAAAAATATCATAGATTATATATTAATTGAAAATGCTAAAAAAAATTAAAAAATCATAGTTGTTGAGAGGCTATTCAATTATTAAGAATTAAGCGATATTTTTTGGGTCATCTTTTGTTATTAGTGAATATTACATTAATTTGTATAAATCATAAATTAAAAATCACAAAATCAATTCTAGAATTCAAAATGCCCTATGATATTAAAATAAAAAAATTATTAAATGAACAATCAGGCAAAAAATGAAAAAATTGAAAAAGAAATATGAAAATATATATAGAGATACACTTCGAAAATTTGAGAGAATGATAGAGATAGATGAGAGGAGAGAAGATAAGAAGAGATGTGATGTAAAACGACAGAGAGAGAAATAAATAGCTTGTGAATGAGTTAGAAGTTTTAAAAATCCATCCAAATATTTGGGATGAACCAAAAATAATTTTTGACAATTTATAGTTGTAACTTAAGCTTTAATGTTGGTATGTTAATAAATTCCATGAAGTTATTAAAAGACTATTAAAAATTTGAATACTTATAAACTTTTATAGAATTTTTAAAAACCAATATTGAATATCACTTAACTTTTTAAAACTATATGAAAGTCTATTTTGAATACCACTAGACTTCTATGAAGTATGTAAAAGTCTTAATTTTATACATCTAGACTTTTAAAATCTAAAAAAATTATTAAAATTCAATAAATCTCCTACATTGAATACACCTCTTTAAATTTCCACAACCCTTGATATATTTATAATGGTTAATATTTAAATATAATTAAGAAAGTAATTTTTTTATTAACAGATGTAATTAAGGGGCCAGGAGACTAGAAATTAAACATTATTTATTTATTTATTTTTCAATCTCCTCTCTGATGCTATATTGAATTATCTCACACAATCTAGAAGTAGAAGATATTATTGAAGTCAATATCAACGGAGGGCAGATTTTAGATAAACAGTGCACACTGTTACAGAACGTTGCGATATCACGGGTCCAAATTCAAGAGAAGGCCGTGTCGTTACGTGCAGAAGTTGAAAGCAGAGCACCAATCCTTGTCGGGGTCGGTAATGAAGAGCCAGGTCGTGGAGACAGGTTAGTAATTTCTAACGCCTGTAACCTCAATTCCACAGGATAATCAGCAATACAACCAATTCGGGGGCCGGCTCCACTAGACCATTTGATCGATAGCTGATGGCCCAATTGATACGACTTTGCAGCTCTTTTGGAGTTGATCCTTTCAAGAATTGCAGTCTTTGGAACGTCAGCTTTGGGACTCCGGAGACCACCAGAGAGGGTCCTCTTGTACTCGGTTCTAACTTCAGGATGAGAAGGTTTGGCCGTTTCAGGAGACAGGTGGTTCTCTTCAATAGGAATATCAGACGGAACTGATTCTGATGGTAGAGAAACTTCAGATGCTGTCCAATCTTTTGCTATTTTACCGTAATCAACATAGTCATAGTCTTCATTTGCCTTCCGTATCTGATAAAAAAGGACACGGGACAAGCATATGAGGCAAAAAACTAAAAGCCGAATTACATGTGGAATGATTATTATTCAGAAAGGTATACCCAAAGTGAGAGACTACATGGGAATGGGAAGCCTCCCTGATGAAACAGGGGTAAGTCGTGTTTAGTTACATCAACATAACTATGCGAAATCTGAAGCAATTTATGGATGCATCTGGCCTCCAATATATAAGAACAAGCAGTTTTTTTGTTCGAACAATGTAGTCATTGATCGCTTAAGTGAATAGTAAGTCGGGGCAAATGTAGTGACATACCTCAACTTCTTCCAGATTGACTCCATTTTCCTCGAGATAGGATAAAAAGCAATCAAGGCTCTCATCAGTTGGTTTATAGTGTCCACTGTAAGGTGAGATACACTGAAGAGCATGAAGCGTGATTGCGTTAGGTCAAAATCCTTGAATAATTTTAAGTGGAACAAAAAATTTAGAAAGGTACAGCTTGTCCTCGCACTTGAAATTGCTTAGATTCACATTTTACTGAGTGTAATTGGTCAGAATGATGTATATAATTAAGAAATAGCAGAAGATTGACTTCAAATGTTTAGGTTGCAGGTAACTTCCCTGACAACATCCCTAAACTTAGGAGGAATTGAGAACAAACTTTGAGCAGTATGTTTGCACTGAGTTTACATAGTGATAAATCAGCTAACAAAAACGAAGGGAGAGATGAATCAAACGAATTTATCAGCAGCACAGCGTCTAGAAATGTCAAGTACCTTAAGTACTCCATCCTCAGCCACGAGCCTTCCAGCAGCTAGAGTAGCACCTCCAGCAAGAAAGCTGGAATGATGGAACTGTCCTTTCTTTTTCTGGAGGTAAGTCAAATAAGAGAATGAAACATAACTTATAAGAAATGGAGGATCAGAAAAAAAAAACCCATCAAATATGTGATTCTACTTTGATAACCTGGCATTACCTCTCCAGCGTAGAGTCTCTTGGTGGTGCCCACGACAAAGATCCATTTTGACCCAGGTGATCCTTCGTTTGTATCAAGAGGTTTCTCGCTGAGTTTTTGCAATAATTTCCCGTCAACAACTACATATTCATAGTGTTCTCTCTCTTGCTGGCCAAAGCAAACATATAAGAGGTTAATGGTACTACCTCTTGGAAGGAATGACACAGATTTGCAAATTAAGTCAGGGCAGCATTTACTAAAATTGCATGGCTAAATTGTGATCACAGTTGTATTTTAACTGTATTATGATTTTTTGAGCTTCTGCAAAATGGGGAAAAAATTCTTAAGAGAACAATTTTCTCAATACAAACTAATCAAAATTTTGGTCACGTACTGGTCCAAGATATTTGATGCATTGCTGGCGAAGCTTTGATCTAGGACACTCTTTAAGATCCACCTCTTTGCCATCTCCAAGATCCAACCTGCATAAAGAAATAGAGCTGAGATCTCAACCTGCCTTTAAATTAGACACCCACTAATCAAATACAAATTATGTATCTGAGTTTCATATGCCTAGCTTTAAAGTATCAAACCCACAGAAGATCAGAAATCCATGAATCTTCTCAACCTATACATTCATTTAATCAAGTGAAACTTTTCCAAATCATTAACCATTGCATGTTGATATTTAAATCGTAATCTGGCCTCCTTGTCTTCTAATTTACAACACAGACTTTGTTTTCTTCACTTTTTTTTATGTACCACACAAAGCGCCATCAAGTTTGACCACCTTTAAGGGGAGCACTACGATAGTGGGGCAATAGCAGGCCACTGATTCAAGCATAAAAAAAATGTATTTCAGAATTTTTTCTCACCAGTAGAAGAAGGGCTGACCAGCATTGCTTTGACACCACTCGTCATAGTAAATGTGTAGGCTGTGACCATATCGATGCCTAGGATCAATCTACACAGAAATAGAACAGAATCAAAAAGTAAACCATTAATACAAAACGTTCAAGCAAAAATCTGAAGTACTAGGAATAAAATATTCCGAAAGACTGGAAAAAGGCAAAGCACTCACAGCTTCTATCCAGTGCTGAAAGGCCAACTTTTGTGCCTTATCATCTTTGGACAAACCTTTGCCTACCTGTCCCCATATTTTTAATAAACACAACGCTGTCTCTTTATTTAACAAAATAAAAAACTGGAGAAGTAATCGCGTTCAAACCCTTGAAGCATTTAAAGTGACACGATTCCATCGTAACGCAGCAGTCTCCGGCTTCAGGAAGTTGAAAAACGAGATTGTACTGTGATTTAATCGAGCGAAATCGATCGCCTGCCACCTTCAGATTCATCATGTAACGGAAGTTTCATTAGTTAAAACGTTACCACCGACACCGTATGCGTAAATAATAATAATAATAATAAATCACACATCACGTGTCTGCGTGCATGTGTAGACAAAGATCATTCATAGCACTGGCGAAATGAATTGATCGTCGATCACCAAATTCGGAAGGAAAAAAAACACCAAAGAGGCAAGCTCACCACAGCTCCTCTGCAACTACGGCGGAATCAGCCAACATGCGCCGAGTACGATAGCTCCGGTAGACCTTCTGAAGTTTCATAGCCGCTGTCTGGGAACATCTCGCCGGAGCATCCGTCCCTTTCCCTTCGACACCGTTCTCCGTCATCTGGTCAGTCAACTCCTGCAGCCCCGGAACCTCCTCCAAGGAACCGGATATCTTAGAGATCCGAAATTCGGGATGGTCTCTGAAGGAGAAGACGGGAATGTTATCGAAAGTGTAGAGCGCGTGGGGCTGGACCTCCATTGAAAGAGTTGGCGGAGGAGCTTAAGAGAGAGAAAGAGAAGCGAGAGAGCTCGAAAATAGTGAATTTTCCCGGTGATCAATAATGCCTGTCCTTTTTAAATTTGCTCATGAGCGTACTCAACACGCGCTAGGGCCTGGTTCTTTGAAACATCACTCGCGCATCTAGTGGTACTGGTACAGTTCATCCAATCGCTTTCTCTTATTTATTATTGATTGATTATTATTTCAATTTGTGAGGATTATTCCATGAGTCAGTGCCCAATATTTTTTTTAAGAAAACATAAATTATATTCATCCACTTAAAAAGTTCATGACATACCCATCTAATTTTCATTTAAAATAAAAAATGAAATTCTTGCGATCCATCTTTACCATAGTTACAGTAATTGAGGTCGAGTTGGATGATCGAACTAATCTGTTAGATGTCTCACGTCGGTTGGATAAAATACCTGAGAGTTGTATATATGAGCTTGGACAATCCACCCCTTTTGAGTTAGCTTTTGAGGTTGAGTTAGGTCCAAGTTCCAATCTTAATATGGTATCAGAGCTCAGGTTCCACCGTTATGTGTTGGACCACCCGTTCTACCCATAGTTGGGTCATTTGTAAACTTCACGCTCCAGATGTTCATTCCTGGACGTGAGAGGGGTGTGTTAGTTGTCCCACATCGGTTGGATAAAATACCTGGGAATTGTATATATGGGTTTGGACAATCCTCCCCTCTTGAGCTAGTTTTTGAAGTTGAGTTAGGTCCAAGTTCCCATCTTAACCTAATCTACAAATGATTTGGTTGTTGCTCCGATGAGGAAGATTCGAGAAAATGGTAAAAATTATCAAGTGGGAACGATTCATTCGCTATTTTATCCTTACGAAAAACATGGTCACTCGCTAGAGAGTAATAAAGGGAGTGGCATATGTTTCTTGTGCGTAAATATTACGTGCAAAAGTTTTGTTATGCTATGCTGTGAGTTGAATGTTGACTTTGCAAAGTGTGAACCATCAATCTGCATTTGCGCATGTCTCACGTGGTTGAAAAATGGATTTGTGAGTTGGTGTGTCTCGGTTAATGCATATTATTATATAAATTTTGCTAAATGTAATGTCAGTGGGTCTCATGTGAGACCGTCTCACGGATCTTAATCTGTGAGACGGGTCAACCCTACCCATATTCACAATAAAAAGTAATACTCTTAACATAAAAAGTAATACTTTTTCATGGATGACCCAAATAAGAGATCCGTCTCACAAATACAACCCATGAGACCGTCTCACACAAATTTTTGCCAATGCAATAATCCCTAACATAAATGTGTGTTTTAAAGTTTAAGCTTAAGTCGATAATTGGTTGTGATTTTCATAATCTGGGCAAGAGGACGTCGTTAACTTTATTGGTTATGTATGGTATAATAATTACTTAAGTGTCCTTTTCAAGAAAGTGACTGATGTATTATTATGATTAACTATCACGTTTAAGTCTTGAAACAACAATTTGTTTATGTGAAGCAAATTTTCATGAGATGTTGTTTTAATAATCAACATTTATTCATATTTATGATTGGTTTTTGTGTAAACTTCGTGTGTATTTATAAATCACTTAAGGTTGGCTTTATTATTTTTTTGTTTATGGTATTTTTAAAACATATTTTTAATATGTTGGTCCCACGTGTGGTAATTTGAGATAAAACCCGAAAATAAATAATAAACTGGACACCGAGATTTACGTGAAAAACCTCTAAAAATTATTAGGGTAAAAACCACGGGCAAGATAAAAAGAATTTCCACTATAATATTTTGTGGTGTACAACTTACTCACTGTATTTCCAAAGAGAACACACATTCTCTTAATACAGGAGAACAAACACCTCACAAATATTATAGAACTAAGCACTCAAATGCTTAGAAGATGAGAGAAAACTCAAAGAAGGGATGATTTCAGAATGAAAGGGGGAGCTCTATTTATAGAGCCTCCTATCAGTGTGAATACGCGTTAAAAACGCGTATTCTTATTTTCAATCAAACGCAACGCGTTCCACCAATCGAAAATGAACTTTCCCGACATGCATTAATTGCACACCAATTGCTGACATTTCTCCCACTTGGAGATTTGATTGAGAATCAAACATATCTCCACACATCCTTTCAATCTTGTCATTGCCTGCTGCTTACGTCTCTGCTAGGCCACTTGAGAATCTATACCACTCAAACTTATCAGTGTTCACTGGCTTGGTCAGAAAATCAGCTATGTTTTCTTTCGTATGGATCTTCTGCATATCCACGCTTCTTTCTTCTACTACTTCTCGCACAAAATGAAATTGTACTCCAATGTGTTTCGTCCTGGAATGAAAGGCTGGATTCCTTGCAATATGCACGGCACTCAGACTATCACAAAACAAAGGAACATTCTCTTGTGTGTGCCCGATCGCCTCCAATAACCTTTTAATCCATATTGCCTCCTTGCAACCTTGAGTAGCTGCAATGTATTCTGCCTCTGTTGTAGATAACGCCACAAGTGTCTGCAGTTTTGAAACCCAGCTTATTGCTCCTCCTGCAAGTATAAACACATAACCAGTAGTAGATTTCCTCTTATCAGGATCACCTGCATAATCTGAATCGACATAGCCCCTGAGTGTAAAATCCGATCCTCCATAACATAATGCAGCATTCGAGGTACCCTTAATGTATCTAAGGATCCTCTTAACAGTGCTCCAATGCTCTCGTTCAGGATTCACCATATACTGACTAACTGCTCCCACTGCTTGAGCAATGTCCGGTCTTGTACAGATCATGGCGAACATCAAAATTCCCACTGCTGATGCATATGGTATTCGAGACATCTCCATCCTCTATGCTTCACTGCTAGGACACAAATCTGAGGATAACTTGAAGTTAACAGGAAGAGGGGTCAATATTGGCTTACTATCTTGCATGTTGAAGCGTTGCAAGATTTTCTTCAAATAATTTTTCTGGGAAAGCCAAATCTTTCTGTTACTTCTATCTCGGTGAACTTGCATCCCTAGAATCATGTTTGCTGGTCCCAAGTCCTTCATATCAAATTCTCTAGCCAACTGTGCCTTCAATCCTTGGACCTGATCTTTGTTGGGGCCTGCTACCAACATGTCGTCCACATACAACAGCAAAATGAAATAACCATCACCAGACCTCTTGAAATACGTACAATGGTCTGCACTCAGTCTGTTGTATCCAAGGCTCATGAGATAGGAATCAAATCTCTTGTACCAACACCTTGGCGCCTGTTTGAGACCGCACAGAGATTTGTTCAACTTGCAAACTAAGTTATCTTTGCCTTTTTCCGCAAAATCTTCTGGCTGGAGCATATAAATTTCTTCTTCAAGATTTCCATGAAGAAACGCTGTTTTCACATCTAGCTGTTCTAGATGTAGGTCAAACACCGCACACAATGCCAACACTACTTTGACTGTTGTAAGCCGAACCACAGGAAAAATTATCTCATTGAAGTCAATGCCTTCTTTCTGAGCATACCCTTTTACCAGCAATCTAGCACGATACTGCTCCACTTGGTTATTACCATCACGCTTGATCTTATAGACCCATCTATTTCCAATGGCTTTCCTTCCTCGTGGTAGTGTAACAAGATCTCAAGTTTTATTCATGTCTAATGCCTCCAAATTTTCTTGCATTGCTATCATCCATAAGGATACATCCGAGCTTTGAGTAGCATCGTGGAAACTCGATGGCTCACCATCCTCTGATAATAGACAATATGCAATATTGCTTTCAGTGACATAATCTGAAAGCCAACCTGGTGGTCTTCTGTTTCGAGTTGATTGCCTCACATTGGAAACTTCAGACTCAACTTGTTCTTGTTCTTCGTGCTCTGGTACTACTTCACAAGAAACTTGACCTTCGTCCGTCTTATTTTCCACCTGAAATATAGTAGTTTGTGAATTCGGTGTGCCTTTGTCTCCCTTTACTTTATCTTCTTCGAAGATAACATCCCTACTGATGACAAGCTTGTGAACAGTAGGATCCCACAAGCGAAACCCCTTTACTCCATCAGCATAACCCAAGAAGATACATTTTCTGGATTTCGAATCCAACTTCGATCTTTCTTGCTCATTGTACAGAACGTACACCGGACTTCCAAATGTATGCAAATGAGAATAATCTGTCGGCTTCCCAGTCCACATCTCCATCGGAGTCTTCAGATCAATCGCCACTGAAGGAGAACGATTGATAATATAACAAGAGGTTTTGACTGCTTCTGCCCAAAATGACTTGTCTAGACCCGCAGTCCTCAACATAGCTCTTGTTCTGTCTAACAAGGTTCTGTTCATCTACTCCGCCACTCCATTCTGTTGAGGTGTGTAAGCCGTTGTGAACTGTCTTTTGATGCCTTCATGTGGACAATATGCATCAAACTCGTCACTGATATATTCTCCTCCATTGTCAGTCCTCAGACACTTGATTTTCTTTTCTGAATCAAGTTCAACCCGCGCTTTGAAATCTTTGAAGA
>NC_133306.1:22974236-22988215 GCF_012295235.1 Primulina huaijiensis
TCCCCGTCCCCGTCCCTGAACCCGTTTGAAATACCCGAATTTTTAAAATAATATATATTATCGGGGCGGGTTTGGGAGGGTTTTGTATGGGGATAGGATTCCCAAACCCGTCCCAATATATTTCGGGGATTTTTAAAAATCCCCGAACCCGAAATCAAACCCATTAACATATCCCCGAATCCGCCCCGTTTCGGGTTTTCCCCGCGGAGCCCCGAACCCGCGGGGAAAATTGCCATCCCTATATGGTGCGAATGGTGCCATCAAACATTTTAATTTTGATAGTACCGACCCCAGCGATTTCCAAGGCATGATCATTTCCCATGAATACAGATCCTCCTGAGACTGGTTCATAATGATCAAACCATTCTCTCCGAGACGTCATGTGCCACATCGCTCCTGAATCCATAATCCATGTGTCACAAAATTTGTGTCTGCCTTCTGCAACTGTTGTTGCTTCGCTGAATAAAGTTTCACCACTGCCTGAAGTACTGGCCACATTTCCTTGAGAACTCTTCTCGATACTCGTACACTCTTTCTTGAAGTGCCCTTTACCGCCACATTTAAAGCAGTAAATATTTTTCTTCTTACTTCTCGACTTTGATCTACCTCATCTTTGGCTCCCACTGGAGTCACGTTCCATAAATCTTCCTCTTATCATCGGTAAAACATCTGCCTGCTTCGAGGTTACCAACCTATCTTCCTTATTCTTGCGCCGGCTTTCTTCTCCGAGAACCGCAGTTAAGACATCGTCGACTCTTAGAAAGCCCATAAGAATATTGTTGGTAATGTTGATGATAAGTTGATTATATGAATCTGGTAGACTTTGAAGTAGAAGCTCCACACATTCATTTTCCCCTATTTTATGCCCCATGGAAGTGAGTTGGGCAAATAGAGTATTCAGTGTGTTGATATGGTCGGTCATCGATGAAGATTCCGCTATCCGAAGAGTATAAAGTCTTCTCTTTAGGAAAATCATGTTGTGTAGCGACTTGACCTCGTACATCTTTGTCAGAGTATCCCAGATAACTTTGACTGTTTTTATCTCAGAGATACTTGATAAAACTTCGTCTGCTATAGCCAAGTATAAATTGACAACTTCGTTGTCATTCATCTCGTTCCACTTTCCATCATCTGTAATCTCCACCGGTCTATCTCCAATAGCCGCCAAGCAATTCTCCTTTCTTAAAACTGCTTGTATTTTTATTTTTCACAGCATAAAATTGCTTCCGTTGAACTTTGTTATTTCGTACCTTCTCATCATTATGTTTACAATAATTTTAGTAGACTGGACAAAATAATCCCGTCTTAAATAAAAAATCTCAAAAAATCTTTTCTGATGTGGAAGATCAGTCTAGGCTGCAACCACATAGCATACTCAGAATTTTAAGAAATTTTAAACCAAGGCTCTGATACCACTTGTTGGTCCCACGTGCGGTAATTTGAGATAAAACCCAAAAATAAAGAATAAACTGGACACTGAGATTTACGTGAAAAACCTCTAAAAATTATTAGGGTAAAAACCACGGACAAGATAAAAAGAATTTTCACTATAATATTTTGTGGTGTACAACTCACTCACTTTGTTTCCAAAGAGAACACACACTCTCTTAATACAGGAGAACAAACACCTCACAAATATTATAGAACTAAGCACTCAAATGCTTATAAGATGAGAGAAAACTCGAAGAAGGGATGATTTCAGAATGAAAGGGGAGCTCTATTTATAGAGCTTCCTATCAGTGTGAATACGCGTTAAAAACGCGTATTCTTATTTTCAATCAAACACAACGTGTTCCACAAATCGAAAATGAACTTTATCGACATGCATTAATTGCACACAATTGCCGACATAATAGTCATAGACATAAAAAAATCATTTATTTTGATTTTAATTATAGAAAATCCTTTTATTTTATAATCATGTCAAGGATATATAAGATTATTAAATTTTTTTTTATAGTGTTTGAAGTAGACTTCACCAAGGGCCGGGTCCCGTGGTCAATGAGCTGGCTAAGCGGATCAACAAGTTTGAGTCGGAACCGCGACCTGAATCGTCCTAATTAGATGGTATGTTTACGGTTTACGGATAGAAACTCGTTGATACAGCATGTCATATTATTTATTTATTTTTTTTAAAAAAAAAGTAAAATGGAGTGACCAACGGTTCCATGATTTGGACTGTAACATGCCACAAGTGGACCGGTTAAAGATTGGGATTTTTCTGACCCGGACCGAACCCGATCCCGTGGCCATGTCTAGTTTACAGTAGATTAAAATTTTAAAATAAATTATATTTGGATATACTATAATAATAATATTGGACAATGAAATATGATGAGATTTAATCTTTCAAAATAAATTTAAATAGATGAAAATTGTTTATTCTTATTAAGAAAAATGAAAACGTTTTTCGAGTGTGAGAAAGATTAGCTCATCAACTTTGACTTTTTTTGTTTTTTATAACAGATTGGAATGTTTTTTATTACAGATATTTGAGAGTAAGACTAGATTTAGATAGAAAATCTTTGACCCAAACAAATATAGATCTTGGTTGCTTTTATTTTTATCAAAATAAAAATTAAATGCCATTTCAAAAAAAATAATTTAAAACTCATCATGAATTATTATCTTTTTTTTCAGAACATAGTTTTCTCAAAAAAATAATAAATAAAATTTATTTTTATTTTATACATTAATTGGATTAGAAATCGATTCCTAGCTTTTCTATTTTTAACAGAGGTTATGGTCATGCCATGAATGATTTGGTTCTTACTTTAGTTAATAATCTCATTATCCAGAATTTTGTTGCCTGAAATCTTTTTAGCCACTCAAGTATTTATCAACTATTTATAGCAGCTAAGAGAAAACTACGGTGACGACCCAGATTAGATTATACACCCCATTTTGCACCTCAACCATAATATATGACAACACCCAAACACCAATATGTCAACTTTAATTTAAAGGAGAAAGCGACAATTATCATTTTCAGGAAAATACAAAGCATCTTCGGATATCAAAATCAAATGATATGTCCAAATCTCGTCACTGGAAATAAGATGTGACATTACCAGCAAACATATTCCATAAATAATCGAACAAACCAGTCCCCATACATTATGAAAATACCTTCAAACTTTAAGAGCAAATGAGAGACCCTCTGTAGCTAGTTGATCCAAGCTATCAACTGAAGGCTGGACTCTAGCAAGATTGGCGATGGCTTTGTTTTCTTCCGGAGTACCACTCTCCAAGAACGCCCCGACAAGTTTTCCGTTTTTGATCCAGTATGTCCCAAACTTGTGAGTTGGAGATATCGGGTCGTGCTCTCCAAACAGCACGGTGTCACCAACATTGTCGCCATAGAATTGCCATGAAAGGTCAAAGGCACGGGAATAAAAGTATGGGAGATAGTCATATTCGTCAATTGATGTTTTTTGTTCACTTGCAAAAATTGCCTGCAAAATAAGATGTGAGACAGTTTTGTGTTACAAGGAATAACAGAATAACAAAGATTTCAACAATCAGTCTGCATCAAAGCATTAACAATTAAGGGAGTATTTGAGAAAACTTTTACTGAATTTTAAGTGATTTTCCCAGAGATTTTTTGAAAGCATGTGAGAAAAAAAAGTAGGGAGTGTTTGAAAATAAAATCATTAAGTTAACACAAGCTAAAGTTTGAATGTTGTGAAAAAAATTGATTTCAAATTTATTTTTTCCGTAAAATTGTATCAATATCTTTAACCTACATAACATTTGCTTTTTTAATTATTTAAATTTTGATATTCACACCATCAACAATATATTTATATAATTATTATTAAATTTTGAATATTTTGTATCAAACTTAATTTATCTTTTATAATATTCATGCTTTAAATTTTATATAAGATTTAATAAAAATTAAAAAAAATAAAAAAATTTATATAAATGCACAAAATATATATAAAAATTAAATATGAAAATGTAAATTATAAAAAATTGATTTTTAAAATATAAAATGCTTATAATAAAATATGATTTTGAATTTTATGAATTTCATTTGAAACTCTTAAAAACTCATATATAAATAAAATCTAACATTTTAAAAAATCTCCAAAAATATTTATAAAAATTGAGTGTAATTGTGTGATATGTAAATTTTTTTAAGAATCAAATGTCAAATTGTAACTTTAAACCATTAACCAAAAAGTAGAAGCAGAAAAATACATCTCAATCTAGCTTTTGGTTAAAAGTTATAAAGTTGAAACATAAACTGGTTTTCACGTATACCCCAAAGCATTTCCCCAAACTAGAATCCAAGAAATTCTTCTTAGAAGCTCTCTCTCACACTCTAAAAATGCAAGTAGGATGTGGGGGATTTTGTCGTCTGATATCATTAATAAGGAAAATTTGAGGATTTAATTATATAAAAAAAAACATATGAAAACATCTTTGTGGCGCACCTTCACAGCTTGTTCAGCAGATTTACGAGCATGATCAACGTGTTCAACTCGTCTGATATCATTAAACAATTTCATGGGGAATGTAGCAACATCACCAACAGCATAAACATCAGGAACGCTGGTTCTGAAGAAGCCATCAGTCTGCAGGCATAAGACCAATCGTGATAAATTGCACAATCTAATACATACAGCACAACGTGCTGGATTGTGAAAATTTCTAAGTACAAAAGGGTGCTCGGATTCCATAAAAGTTGGAGATTTGCCTCTCCAGTTTTCTTGTTATCTTAACAAGTGTAAACAAAGTTTTCTATCATGCCTCTCAACAATAATATGTAATTAAAATATTGAAGGAAGAAAGATTAAGAAGAAATGTAATATTGTATTAAACTGAAATATGAAACCCAGAGTTTATTTGCTCTGTACAATCTCAACTCCATAGCAGACTGCTAGCAACTCACTCAACAAGAAATATAACCGAATGCCATCTTTACTCGATCCTCTCATATATTATATCCTCCCTGTTTTTCCCTTCCCCTTCCTAACATACACATTTACAATCTTGGGCTCGGGCCTTTCATTATGATTAGTAATTGGGACCAATGAATCTGGGATAACTGGAGAGTGGGTCTAGGTTCATAACACTTTGACAATTTTTTGTGGACACCTCCAAAAAACAAAGTGATCTTCTAAATATGTGAATCGTAAGTTCGCTACAAAATAGTAATTAATTTACGTATGTCCAAGAAACAATATTTCCTCTCAAGAAAACTCTATCCTCAAATCTTTTGGGTGATTCTTGTACCAGTATATATCTCATCAATTTCAGAATATTTAAGTATGACCTAGTAACCATCAACTGTGAAGGGGAAAATTTTTGTAAACATGAACCGACAAGATAACAAGAATACAGTCAGTTCAGGGATGAGGACATAAAGGGTAAAGTTGCACACCTTGATTCCTCCTTTCTCCTCTTCAACTTGGCCCTTAAATAGGGTAGTAAGTGGCCTTCCACCCACACCAACGACAACAATGTCTGCTTCCAGGACCCGACCATCTTTAAGTTTGACCTCTTTGACCTGAACGATGAGATAAAGAATCACCTGATGTTAGCCAGTGATATACAGCCTAACTAATCAATAAAGGAAGCGGTTTGGTATTACTCCAAGATGGCCAGTATTAGAGTAACTTTAGCCTGTGATTGGATAATATAGCATTTTAGTTAGTTAGAAGTTAGTTACAGGAGGTTGGAAACAAAATATATAACTAAGAACAAGGATTGATATAGTTACATCGCAACATTCGTAAAATTGTACGAATTTATAAAACAAAAAAATGCACAAATTTCTATTAAAAAAAAATCAAAATGATACTTTAAATCTAGCATAGTGTTTACAAATAAATGAGGTTAAAATCTAACCGTAATACGAAATTTTTATGGATAAAATTGTTATTAATAATATACAGTACAGTTATAGCTATTTATATATTTGAGGATTAAACATAAAAAAAACATTATATTAGGATTTAGGTTAGATGGTTGATTAGAAGAAACAATGTATAAAATATTTGGGATTTGAAATATGAAAATTTTCAATCCTAATTTAAAATATGTGATTTGGGAAATCAAAATGAAAATTCAAAATATTTTTATTTTATTCTTATATAATTTGTAAATGAAAAAAAAAATTAAAAAATTTTTGAGGGGGGAGCTGGCAACCAATTGCCACCCGCCACCCCACACTCCGTCTCTGCTACAAGAACTCACCTCACCATCTTCATTGGCGCTAAATCCAACGGCTACAGTGCCCTTTATAATTTGGATTCCCTTGTTTGCATAATAACCCTCGTAGAAGGCAGCTAAACCAGAAGTGAATAGCCTAGGCACTGTAAAAGACAATCGATGGTAGCCCACCATAAAGTCACAAAATAGAGCATATGAAATTATTTAAAAGTTTGAAATAAGCAACATATTTAACTTACTGCACCAAGGTTCTGGATAAACCATTGTGACATCAATATCATTGATCCTCAGAGCTGCACTTAGCTCGAGACCGATGTAGCCACCACCAACAACAATGGCCTTTTTATTTTTCTTTGCTTTGATTGCTTCTACAAGTTCATCAGCATCAATAATTTCTCTCAAATAAAAGATATTTTTGGCTTCAGCACCGTGTACACCAAAGTCCGTCAACCTAATAACCTGACAAAAGCAAAATATATAATCAGAAACACACCAGCTACATGGAAGTAATAACTAAAGGGGGAAAACGAAAAATTCCAAGAAAAAGACTCTTACGCTAGATCCAGTCGCAATAATCAGCGCTTGATATTTAAAAGATTCCCCATCAGCACTGATAAGAGTCTTTGAAGCAAGATCTGCTTTGACTATTTCGGTGCTAAGGATCAAAGATATTCCTGTAAGCATAGAACATAAAGCTTTATAAGGGATGTAAGAGGCAACATTTCAAAGAGATGTGAGTGATGAACTCCATTGAAGCACCGTCAAAAGATATCCAACATTTGCAGATATTTTCAGAGGTAAATATTTTAAGGTATTACCTTTCTCAGAGTACCACTCGGGAAGGAGCCTCTCTCCTCCACTTCCGACGCATACATGAAAACCAGGAAGTCTTGCAGTTCCTGTCGAACACAAAATTTAGATGATTTCAGCTCTTTATCTGAGATATATACGAGAAAGAAAACATTTGGCAGCAAACAGACAATAAATAAAATGTGATGAGCATATAGAATCAAACTCAGTTCTGCTTAAAATTCCCGAGTCTTGTATTTATAAAAAAGGAAAGATGATTTTTTTTTTTAAATCGAAACAATGACACCATTAGATTTCAACAAGAAGTCAAAATTGATATTCATCCCTATGACGCACAAGTGTCTTATGTATTACTTTATTCAATAGGAATTTTCACTTAACCAAGACAATGTCAACAATTTACCATGACAAAGAACCTCAATTGACCATGGATCACAGACTGAATTTAAACCAACTTACCCTGAGGAAATAAATATGCCTTGCTAAGTGCTGGGCGTTCATAAGGAGCCACCTGAAACCATCGTTAAGAGTACGCATAAATGTTTAGCACAGGGGGAAAACAATTATACCCAAGAAATACACCTAAGATTCTGCATATATACAATATTTTTAAGACCATAGAGGGAAGTAAGAAGTGAACATCCACACTAGCCAATACCCATTTTTAAACACGGGTTATAAAATTTACATCGTCAGACATGAACCAAAAGGAAACAGAGTCCAATAAACTATGCTGAGTACGGCTACTTCCATGCTAGCCAAAGGCAGGCCAAAATTTTGAGCAGGGAACAATAAATTTTATCTAATAAAAATGTTATATTAACTGGTTTAGTATGCAATCACAACTTGACAAGCCTTACAGATTAATATATTTCTGTAGACCGAATGGTTTGTGAAAGTAAATTTTGGCTCAGCACGAAGTATTGAATATAGAATAAAAATTCATTAACAAAATCAAGTGATTTCCGAGAGGATAAACAGGAAGTGCGACTTTTTAAATTTTCTAAATTGGTAGATGAACAATTTTACAAAGTTATGTGTCTAGTACAATTCAAGAACTTTTAGCATGCAAATATGTTGATAACAAAGATGCAACCCGCTTGGAAATAACATGCCATTATTTGATTAAAGTTACATAATCCAAAATACTTGAAGCAATTTGGAAGACCTAATCAAGAAAACTATTTTTTTATCACCCAAACAAAAGGAAACGGTAACCTGACCAATGTTAAAGTGTGTGCTATCTTATATCTCAATTCTTTGAGCACGAAATGAAGATTTGAAAATGATTGAAGATATACACTTTTGAAAGTTCCATCCAAGGTATAGAACTTTGAGGGTATACATTTCATACAATAAAAAAAATTTAAAGTGATAGATCAAGTATAATTTAAATTCCTGGAGGGGATAGAGAAATTCTTGTGGAGGCAATTTTATGATTTTTTTCTACTTCATAAATGCAAAACTAACTAAGAACATAAAAGTGAGGAAGGGCGGTCATGCTGCATCCGCTCATACATCCAGGTTTGTTTTACTTCCCAAGGATTTAAGCCAGATCATTATTTTTAGAGAGGAGAGATTAACTTCAATTCAATCTTCTACATCTAATAAAAAATATTAACTTTATTGTGGCACTGTTTTCCTAATCTTTTTCCCAATAACTATAACGGAAAATAAGAATTTTCTGTTCTTTTTGCAATAATTATAATGGAAAAAGAGACTAGACGAGAAGCTTAGGGTATACTTGGTATTGTTTCCGGAGTAAAAAACTATATATCTATCTTTCCTATATTTGATTATCTACATAAGGCGAAATTCGTTTTATTTGCCTAATGTCACGAAAGGAAGAACTTTTTGAGGAAAAAAGGTTTTCAAAAATATATTCTGGAACAAGATGAATGTTTTGGTTTTGTTTGTAGAGAAAAACAAAATTTACTGTACTCGTTAAATTGTATAAGCTTTTGTGACCTTAACTGTGAAACATAATAATACTAGGAATTGTTAAATGGGTGTACCGCTTCTTTGGAAATGATAGCCAGTTCTCCAGGTTTAACTCCCTGCTTAGAAAATTCCCTAGCAGCATATCCCTGCAAGCATAAACAAATGTCAATGCGGTTTCATATATTTATAGGCAAATTTGATCAATGGATATTACAATTTTTTCCAAACCTAGATCTGAAACACAAGTTAGATATTTATATGTGATGAAGTATTGGGATTATCATAATCAGGCTAAACTATGAGCAGTGTTTCTAATTTTTGGAAAGAATAACTTTTCAGAGTCCAGAAATAGTCCCACAACAAGCCTTAACTTACTGACATCGCAGAATAAACGACTACACAAAACTCTTTATTTAAATAAAAAATCTACCAAATATTATTCAAAACGAGACTTCAGAAATCAGAACCTTGTAATTATTAACTATTGGCCGACTAGAACTCCATGCCCATAAAAAAGTACACTTGAGCTTCAAAAGATGCTTTTATATTTGAGAAAAATACTACAATTTACGTACATTAATTCATTCTCCCCTTTTTGACATGAGGGTCAGAAAGGTTTCAGGACACACAGGTAGCCTCCTATCGCACTTCTTTTATTAAATAGATGTATCGTAAGCTCAATTTGATCGAACGCTCGAGAATTGAGATTATGAAATATCACTTACAATAAGTAGAGCCTGAGAAAACATAATTTTCAAGTAATGTTACATAAAAAAAACTGACAAGCTTTGCACATACATAACCTACTAAACAGCATTTAGATTCAAATAACAAACGAATCAAGATCTAGATAACTAGCACAGTAACAATGTAATACTAGCCAAACCCAAAAAGAAACTGAACAAATAGTAGCAATTAACTCAACAAACAGTTCTTCCGTTCTCCATTTCAAATTGAAACTCACGATAATAAAAAGAAAACCAACAGCATAAAAAAGAAAAGCATTAAACTCAGGAAACAACATAACCCAAAACATCAGTATATCAGAATCAATCACGATTCAGGAAAAATAGCAACACAACACTCGCATAGAAGTAAGACAATGATCAATGAAAAGATTACTCACCGCAGAAACCCCACCACCTAGGATCACGTACTTGAACGTCTTCCCAGCCATTTAATTGATTGAATCGCCGATCGATCCTCAGTTCGCTCAGATTTTCGGAATTATTTATTTCTTAGTTTTTTTTTTTTTTTTTTGGGTGCGATGGGGTTGGCAAAAACAGTGGGGAGATATTTAGATTGCTGGGAAGGACGATGTGTAAAAATAGTCGAACAAGTCATGGAGCACACACGTGGCGAGAGATCAACCGTCCAATTTGCTGACAGAGATTAAATACTATTGCCAAATCACGAGTTATTACATGGCAACCTTTAGATCGGATGTACCAACTTTTGACCGAAGTTTTCAAATCTTATAAGTTTCATAGCAAAAATATTGATGATCTTGTTGACGAAAAACGTTTGAGACTACAATGAACATGTATCTTATTATTTTAATTGTCATATATTATTTATTTTTCGTTAAAAATTCTAACTCGGATAGACGTAAAAAATTCTGACTTTGTAATTGAGTGTACCGTAATTTTTTGGATGTCTATTGATGTTTAGAGGAATGAGTATTATCCAAAAGACATGTTCTTTGATAGGGAATGATTCAAAGACTAAATAATGAATCATTCTGCATTTCCAAATAGAATTGAGAAATCTGCACGCAGCTTTCTTATTGTCCAGAACACAAGGGTCTGAAAGATGAAACCCACCCATTTCTTCATCATGTTTCTTGACGTGACAGGGGCACGGAAATTTTATACATGCAGTCGCGCAAGGCGAACAGTGGCCTGTAAGCATGCAATGCATTATGCATCTAACAAAATATTTTGCCAGACAAATAGAAAACAGCTAGATTTGCTGTGAAGTAGTCACAAGTACCTTAATTCATACTGCAATCATGAAAAATACAAAGAACATAAACTTAAATAGAAACAATGAACCTTGGACATTAATTCCCATAAAATAAATTGAATCGAAGTAACGAATAGGCATTCAGACAAATCAAGTGGTTCAAATGATACTTTATTCAAACAAAGCTCGAGCTGCATTAACTTTTTCGAATTGAGCTATAGCCTCAGCGTTACGTCACTTTTATCCCCTGCACCTTTCCCCAATCATCCAGTTTGTAGAAGTACTGGAGCACGGCGAGCTTAAACTTCTTCCTGCGCTTGATCTTCTTGGCTTTGTGTATAGTAGGTCTTTTTCCTACACTCTTAGGCTTTGTGTAGGTCTTCTCCTTGCGCTTCTTGGCACCACTGCGGAGGCGGAGGACAAGGTGGTGCCTGGACTACTTTAAATAGATATGGTAATCAACTATATTTTACCATCCCTCCATCCATCATCATAGGTTATTTTATCCGCCATAAGCAATTCATCACGTGATCAATTAGAACTTTGTGTCTTCAATTCTACACTTCTACGGCACACTAAAATCCAAGTACCTCGGGCCGATCCGATGGAGATGAAAGAAGACCGAGATAACGAGCAGAGCGAACGGAGCTAAGGATGTTCTCTCCGAGCTTGGACAAGTCCATGCCTCCTTCTAGGGAGAACGTTGACAATTCATACCAATTTGAGTTCTATAAAAAAAAATTATAAATATCAATAAAAATACTACTTACGTGAAAATGTGAGACAAGTCGAAAAATGAGTCTATTTGGGGTGGGCCAAATGAGATGCAAATGTTTTCGAGTGGCCCAAAAGCCCAGACCGAGCATGTGAATATGTGATCATGTTATATAAAACTATACACAATATTATATTCCAAAAAACCTACATACTATATAATTTTACTGTATAGAATATCTCGGCAGGGGGACCAAAGGGCAAAGACCCCCCTACAAAATGATATCTCTTTCTTAGCCCAAAATTTTTATTCTCTTTAATTGCATCAACTTTTCTTGTGTCGATCGGAAGTATCATAATTAGGCAATAATGATGTATTAACACAAGTTCCTTAAACAATGAAATAATTTAATTCATCACAAATCCTATTGTTGCAATTATTGGGAAAAAGGTTTAGGGCCGGGACCGATTTAGTTAAAGTGGCTAGGAACATCCGATATTCAAGTATTTTCGACGAAACCGACATGCGTTGAGAACGATTTTTATTTTTTTTTAATGATGGACCTAATCCGATACGATTAAATATTAATGTTCATTCAATATGGCTCCAACCTTAAAGAGGTTTGTAGAGCCCGTAGTTTTTTAATGGATTATATCGTCCCGGCTTAGTACTTGATTCATTCCCAGTATTTCAAAAACGAAAAAGAAAATAGTTTATGCATGTAGTCGAAGAATCCTATGAAAAATAGTTATTGCTTCTTCTTTTGTCATAAATAATATCAATAACATAAATGGTGGTTTAAATAATAGAGCAACAAATCATGAATTTAAATGATGTAGNTTATATATATATATATATATATATATATATACAGTACTCAATAAACATGCAAGAATAAAATTATTCATTAAATTTACTTGAAATCAGTACTGGGGACATATTGTTATTGCCTTTTAGGTGATGCTCGCAATAGGGAAGGGGTCAACAAATATCGTGGATGTCATACGTTTTTTCTTTCATTGTATTTTTATCTGATTGAGTTTTTCCTAATAAGATTTTGGAAGTACGTCCAACGTTTGGAAGACACCCAAGGATTGTGTATCTATTGCTATATTCTTTTTTCTTCGTTCATATTTTTCTCACTGTTAAAATTTTATTTAGGCAACATTTGAACCTTCACATCTTCTCCAAATAATATCTTCCCGATATATGGTTTTGAATAAATAGTTGTTACATGAATAATTATCGAAGGGAAAGTGTTATAAATTTATTATATTTGTAGATACTTATGATTGATGATATTTATTTATATAGCTCCATTATTATAATCTTCCAAATATATATCACTCAATTGTACCCTATAAATATAGATTTTTTTGTTGAAAATGAATCCATTCTTTGAATTCTCTCACTTATTTTTCGCATCTTTTCTCTTCTCTTTTCTTTTCTATTGTTCATTAGTAAATGTATAGCATGGTACGGTAGTTGTTGTCCGATAGAAAAAAACAACTTATTTTTCCTCGTTGTTATCTATATATATCAATTAATTTATATCATTTTTCCTCGTTGTTATATATATATATATCAATTAAATATAGAATCAAACATATGTGTGATAAAATTATAATTTTAGTCATATAAGTTGATATGTTTTGAGTTTTAGTCATATAACTTGTCATAGTTTGGATTTCATCTAGTGATTTAGATTTTTTTGTCATATTTTTTTTCTTCTTGAAATCGCTAAATCGATTGGATATTGCTGATTTGACATCGACATTCTCATGTGTGACTTACTTGACACAAATAAAACTTATATTAAATATACATTAACAAAAATAAGAAACGACGAACTTTTTTCTTCTCATTTTGATGTATTGAAAGTCGTTCACTTTTTTTTATATGATAAATTTTAATTTGAAAAATATTTGATTTATTATCGTCACATATGTCATACATGAGATAATCATTTCGAAATAAACTATATTTAATGAATTTAGTTGTTTTGGGAAGAAAAAAACGATAAAAAAAATAAGTTATTGTATGAAAATCAAACTTTGCTTTGATAAAGTATAAAAAAAAAACCCAAAACAGATCAACTGACGTGACTAAAAATGCAATTTTCCCCATACGCGTTAGTCATTATATAAAAACGTTTCATCGCTTAATTTCACGTAAATTAAATTTTAATTAATAAAAATTAAAGACATTTGAAATGTGGATGGGATGTACTTGAAACATGTGTTGAGGAAATTTATTATGATTATTATTTTGAAACCGAAAAGTTATTTACGAAACATCATAAAAGACTAAATATATCAATAATTTGTATATGGAAAAATGAAAAACACACACACACACACACACA
>NC_133306.1:22988301-23034073 GCF_012295235.1 Primulina huaijiensis
TATATATATATATATATATCATTATATTACTCTTTCATTGTTGAAGAATTTATTCACGATGCTAAAAATCACAATTTTTTAAATATAATATTCAGGAAAAAAATTTTAAAAATGTAAAAAAATATATAATTTGTGTTTAAAATCTCAATCCATGACCGATGCTATCTTCATTAAGGCATTGTTTAATGATGCACTTTTCTAAAGTCAAATCGACTTTCAAAATTGTTAATATAGTAAAAATCACGAGCTAATATAAATTAAAATTAGGGTTTGTATTTGTTTCCATGTATTTAATATATTTGATATTTATCTCTCCTGCAAGTTTTTTTTTGTTTTTTTTTTTCCAGACATCTCTTCCATGTTATAATTGTACTTAATTGATAAAGAAGATAAGTGTCAAGTAAAAAAAAAACACGCAAAATTCTTATACTTTACTTTAAAATTCTAATTGTTCAATTTAATTTTATCACGAGTTATTAAATGATAAATAAATTATTTAAAAGCACGTATGAATTATCACACGTTGTTCTCATGTCCGAACAAGCATGATTACACAATAAGTTTGTATTCCAACTAATCGTAGCTATTTTCACTTTATAAAAAATATCAACTCAAATTGTTATATCAATCAATTATAACTTGCTATATATCATATTGTTCATTTATCTTTTTTATATATAAAAATGAAACTCACAATCATTATCATTTAATTTATAATGAGTAAATCTCGAAACTAACAAATTAGTTTATCATTTATTTGTAATTATGTAGACTTGTGAAGCACAATTACCTCTCATTTAGAACACAAACATGCTCATTTTGGCTTGACCCATTAAAGAAACCAATTATCTGAATCTAGAAGTAGCTCTCATAAACATAAAACTTTGTCGAACATAGAATTTACCTTTAGAATGACTCCTCACTAATTTTTACTATTATGATATTACCTCAATTTAAATATAAATCAAATAAATTATCAAAAAAATTGTACATGTACGTTGTGCCATTGCCATATTATATATCATTAATATGAATATATTTAAAAAATACCATTAAAATAAATGTGAATTTTCTTTAAATCCCCAAAACTTTTGCATTCAGTTCATGTTAGAAAAAAAACATGTGTTTGCACTCTCTCGTATACGGAAAAATGTTTCTTCACTAACTCGGGCTCACATGTTTTTCACAGATAAAAATGGTACAAAACATTGAAAATATGATATTAATTTATAATATTATTTAACTATTTTAGATTTTGTACAAAAGATAAGATTTTGAATATAAAATTAGAATAATTTTATTAATATCAACGTTTGCTACATACGTTTGAGTACTTAAAAATCATATATTAGTATCAAATCTGAAACAATTGGTACTCAAATATCATATATCAATAATATATATTAATGTTTTGTACTCATTTTCTTCCTATAAAAAACACATGAGTCCAGGGAACGGAGATGTATTTTTGTGCATTAAAGAGTGCGAACACATAATTTTTTCACAATAAGTGAATACAAGCTTAACTTTTAGGTGTTAGAATTTAAACCAAATTTACTCTTAAAATAATGGATTCCGAGACCCGAGTCTAACCAATTATATACATTTTGTTTAAAATTTTTAATATTAAATATTAAAGTAAATCGGGACATTATTATTTTTGACTGTTACGACATTTTTTTCTTGGAATATAGAAAGGCGAAAAACATAGTCTTTACAGAGAAAGAGAGAGGAAAATGATGTGAGAGCGACATCTTTGTCCTTCTGAGAATCATAAAAACCCCTTAGGGTTCTTTCTATTTTGTGACCCCTTGAGCTTCCACAGCAATTTCTGAGAAAAATGGCTACCTTTGTGGACTGTTTTGTGTTAATTTAATGACTAGGGGGATCTCTCAAGGCTTCAGGTGCACTGATTTTACCACATTTCTTCGTTGCTGAGCTCTTTATTTTGTTAAAGTTTTCAACTTTCCTCTCGGATGCTTCATTTCTTGGAAAAATGCAACTGTTTTTTTAAAATTTCTGTGCTTGTTTTGTTTTTATAGGGGAAGATTGTGTTGGTTTAATGTTTCTATCATCTACATTTATGTCTTGTTTCTTGTACATTGTTTACCGATCTTGGGATTCCAATTTATGGGTAATATTAATGATATACTATCTTTTTCATGATTTTTTTTGAAGTTATTGGGTTGGTTTTGGTTCTCTCTTCATTTTGTTACACTGTTTTGATTTATCTGATTCATGATAAACACTTTCTTTTCGTATTAGTCTTTCTGCTTGCTTTACATTTTCTTTTAAATTCGTACATTTTGTCTCGGTGAAATTTGGTGTGATCTGACAATTTAGTGATGAAAAAACTCAAAGGTGGTAATCTTTATTGTGTTTTCCGAATATTCGGCTTATGCTGGCTTGAAATTTTTTGTTATTGTGATTGTTCTTTGGACAGGGTAGTCACAGAAAAGTTTTAAATTTAACTTGTAATGTTTCTAGAAATACACGTTTCGGCCAACATATCTCCCCCAGTTGATAAATTCACAGTCCCGAGCATGTGTGGAATGATGCTATGTGTTATGAAATGACCTTTAAATTTTCACATAAATATTGATTTTGCGGATCTTTGAGGGGAAGAATCTATGCTAAACAACTTGGTGACTCGAATTATTCCCCATTGTCCCTGCAGGTATGCGTGGTGGAGACCAGGAAAATTAATCGTGGGAACGTTTACTCCTTTTGTAACTTCATGATCTATATGCTGACTCCCTTTTCCATGAAGTTCATCTGTAACATTCTTGAGAAAGCGACAGGCAAATCATAAATAGCCGTTCCAAGTAATGGGTTCTTTTCGTGGAAAATGTGAAATAGTGGAGTTGAAGGATCAAACAGTTCGTCGTGTTAGAGCACTGGAAAAAGAACAAAAGCTGCCAAACACAAAAAATGGATCAAGCAAACTATTAAAAGCTGACATTGACAAGCTCTTCGAAGCTGTCAATCTTAGAGCATCCAAGAGTATAGATCTATCCGAATTTCATGGAAATGCTTCGAAGAAGCCTATGCGGGTTGCTGGCTCTCATTCATCAGGGATAGGATTTTCCGAGCCCGTCTCTTTGAAACAAGCTCTCAGGGGACTCTGTATTTCTCAGGCTGCAGAGGTGGCTGCCATGAAACGGCTGTCGATGACTACTGCATCTCCGAGGATCTCGGAAGCCAGTAGAATCACAGAATTGTACAGGTCTGTTGTAACAGAAGCTGATGAATCTGGTTACTCCGTAAATGAAGATGGAAAGTCGGAAATTAAAAATTTTCCGGTGCTCCAAGAAAGTATCTCAAATTCTTCAAACTTGGTACCTGGTATGATTCAAGATTCTGTGCTGAAGTTAGGAACCCAAAGTTCGTGCCCTAGTTTAGGTGGCAAACGAATCGTAAGAGACACAAAATGTGCTTCAAATGAGAAAAGAGAAATTGACGATCGTTCTTCCATAAAGCTTCCGCAGCACTTTGACGAGCCTGAGACAAAGCCGAGGAACCAAGGTGCCCATTCTTCTCATTTTCCCCTTCCTTTACTCCCTAAGGGTGCAGAATCCTCTCTTGTGCATGACAACATATCACCTGCATTAGAAACTGATAAGCAGATAGTGGGATCTGTAAGCATGGTTGAAGAAGCACACAGGAAGGTTTCAGTTCTGCCCCATCATAGTGGTGGTGATAGTATTCCAAAGCCGGACAAGAAAATTTCAGTCTCAAATAAGGTGCTAAGTGTCCCAAATATGGATTACTCATACTCGAAACCAGTGAGTAAAACAGCAGCCAAATTGAAACGGAAATCAAAGTTGCAGACTGCACCCAAGAGCACCGCTCGTGCAGTCAAATCAATCATCATAAGCAAGAATCTTGTCATAAAAAGACCAAAGAAAATAGATTCTAAAATATCTTACAAAGCAAGTTGCGGTCTGAACAATGGTCCTAGGGATTTGATCTGCCACAAGTGCCAATGTTCTTTGAAGGATTTGAGCAAGGATCCCCAAGAAACTACTGGTGCTGAAGTTTTTACTGGCATTATGAGCCATGAAAGCAAACCAGTTGGAGTTCAGACCCAATGGGAAAATAGAGGCACTCTCGTTGTTAAAACAAAAGGGGATATCTCCCAAAGCTCAAAAAGCAGTGTTTGTGATTTTAGTAGTAGCACCACCAGCCTCAGTGAAGAGAGCAATCTAAGTGGATCAACTCTTGGAAACAGACCTCATATGTCTAAGGATGTGAGTTGGGAAGCAATCAGCCGCATTACACAACATGGTTTCTTGGGGCTGAGTCACTTTAACTTGTTTAAAAAACTCGGTTCCGGAGACATTGGTACAGTTTATCTTACCGAATTGATAGGAGCAGACTGCCTATTTGCCATAAAGGTCATGGATAACGAATTCTTGGCAAGGAGGAATAAGATGGCTAGAGCTCATACGGAACGAGAAATTCTGAAGATGTTGGATCACCCGTTTCTCCCGACACTTTATGCCCAATTTACGTCGGACAATTTATCATGTTTAGTTATGGAGTTTTGTCCTGGTGGAGATCTACATGTCCTCCGGCAGAAGCAGCCCGGGCGATATTTCCCCGAACAGGAGGCAAGGTATGAAGTTTAAGGTCCATTATCATGGATTAAGACCAATTAACTGTTTCTTAAGTTGGTCATTTTATTAATTCCTTCTACATATGGTTCTTGCAGATTCTATGTGGCTGAGGTGCTTCTTGCTCTGGAATATTTGCACATGCTAGGTATCGTGTATCGAGATCTTAAACCGGAAAACATTCTTGTCCGCAAAGATGGTCACATTATGCTATCAGATTTTGACCTTTCGCTTAGATGTACAGTTAACCCAACTCTAGTTAAATCTTCATCAATACCCGAGCCACCTCGAGTCTCTGGACCATGTGCTGGGTCTAATTGCATAGACCCCTTTTGTAGCGGCCCCTCCTGTAAAATGTCGTGCTTTAGTCCTAGGCTTCTACCTTCAGGTGCAAGGAGGAAGCTAAAACCCGATGCAGCAGCAGCACAAGCTAGATTGTTACCTCAGCTCGTGGCAGAACCAACAGATGCACGGTCCAACTCCTTTGTTGGCACACATGAGTACTTGGCTCCAGAAATCGTCAAAGGCGAAGGCCATGGTAGTGCTGTCGATTGGTGGACATTTGGCGTGTTTCTGTACGAGCTACTTTACGGGAAGACGCCCTTTAAAGGCTCTGGAAATGATGAGACGTTGACTAATGTGGTGTTGCAGAGTCTCAAATTTCCGGACACCCCTATTGTTAGTTTTCAGGCCAGGGATCTCATCAGAGGACTACTGATGAAGGACCCCAAGTATCGTTTGGGTACAGAAACAGGAGCTGCTGAGATTAAACGACACCCGTTTTTCGAAGGCCTGAATTGGGCACTTATACGATGTGCCACGCCTCCTCAGATACCCGAGTTCCATGAGTCAGAACATTTGCCGATGGCCCCATCTCAGGGGGAGAAGTTGGTAAATTGTGGTGGTGATGGAGAGCATCTTGAGTTCGAGTTGTTCTAAGAGATCATAAACATGTTTATTCGAACAGGGCACTTCATCATCTTGTAGTAACATCATGTTAAATGTGTATTGTTGAAAATGTTGCGAGATATGAACTAGAATCTATTAATATTAGATTTACAAAATCCGACGGTGCCGAGTGGAAGGGCCGTCGCTCAACTCCGGTAGCACAGCCGAGACAGCGACGGGTCGAACAAAAAAATAACTATTTGTTCTCTCCTCGAAACATTCGTAAAATCTCGTCTAATAGATGGGTAGAGTTTCTTAAATTAAATATTAAATAAATAATAAATATAATAAATTATAAATAAATTATCTAAAATAAAATTCTATCAAAATGTCAATACTTCATTTCATACCTATTTGAAAGGTTTTTTCAATCTTTTCGACCTTGGTTCCGTAGATGTACATTGGCTACATATTCCGGGAGTCATGCATATCTACTCTTTATCTCATGATTCGTAAGTCAGGGTGCTCGATTACCAAAGCCAAATTGAGTCAAACGAGAAAAAATATCAAACCAAACGGCATCTTTGTATCTGGTATTTAATAAATTACAATTTGGATACATTTTCAAAAGAATCAAATTGAAAACATTGGCTTAATTCATGGAAAAATCCAAGTCTCGAATACGATGTCTCATACGTAGGGCTCGAATCGAATCGAATTTTAAGATTTTTTCAGTATTCGAGCTCGAATCCGAATAAACATATTCGAAGCTCGATTCGAAACTCGAACTTTTCCATGGATGATCCAAATAAGATATCCGTCTCACAAATACGACCCGTGAGACTGTCTCACACAAGTTTTTACTATATATATATATGTATATATATATGTACTTAATAATATTTTATTTATTTTTTAAATATAATGCTAAGGTTCGCGAACAATCGAACAATATAATTTTAGCTCGAATTCGATTCGAAAAATATTCGAACATGTTCGAGTTTGGCTCGAATTCGAACTAAATATTATTCGAACCGGTTCGAAAAGTTCGTGAACGTGCTCGGTTCGTTTACACCCCTACTCATACGATCATTAACATACAAGTCATTGGCTAATTATTAGAGATTTGGTGACAAGAAATGCATGGTGTAGTTTTCCTTTGGGGTAAAACAATTCATTTTCAAGATTTATGTTTTTAATGTTAAAGTTGTAATGTTGTATGTTTATTGTGAAATGCTTTGACTTTTGTGTGTGTGTTGAAATTTATTTACTTTTAGTGTCTGGATTAGACAATTTTAAATATGAAAAATTAATCAGAATATCTTTTTTGGGAAAAAGAACTTAAAAATTAAAATAAATCGTCTAAATTGAAAAGCACAACCAAACATCCATACTATATAAAATAGTTGAACGGATTAGAGGGACACCAAAATTTTTTTTACCAAAATTTCCCTTATATTATATAGATATTCAAATTTAATTTTATGTATATATTAGTAATTCTAAGCATTTATGATAGATAGGATAAATAACTTATTAATTTATTAATATATAAAAATCACAATGATATTAAATATATGAGAAAATTCATTTTTATATATAAAAAGAATAAATAAACTAATTATTTAAAAAATAAAATATATTGTTAATATTTAACATATAATATTGAATATATTATATGATACGTAATGTGAGCGCAAGCTTAACATATGCCTGTACATATATATAGCTTCGGTGGATTCAGACATACATATATTGATCTATTTACGAAATTAAAGATTGTTGCAACGGTAAATGGCCTCGATTTTGGCTGGAGATGATCTGGATAGAAAAGTTAGCAGTCATCATACTTGGACATATTCTGGGCGGCTAAGCTTGCAAGACGTGTGGCTGCAGACATCGAAAATGGGGAGGTGAAAGCCAATTAGATCGATGTACGGAAGCTCGGACACGATGAGAAGAAACTTTTGATGGATAAAATTCATAAAGCTGTCGAGGATCACTATGAGAGGTTTCTACAAAGGCTGGTGAGCTGCATTCATAGGTGATCTGCTTGTTTGTTCTTGAATGATGATCTAATATTTGTGTGCCAATGGATTCTTGATGGAAAGTGTTGTATGGTGGTTCTCATTAGGGTGGGAATAGACGCAACAAAAATCGAGATAAGGTACGAGCATTTGTCCGTTGATGGAGACGTGTATGTTGGAAAAAGAGCACTGCCCACTTTGTTTAGTGCAGCAGTGAATTCTATTGAGGCATATTCCGACGTACTTTGGATCAACCGTGCATGACTATTTGATTCTTATAATGAGTACTGATCAGAATTTTTAGATGGGTCTTTTCTTCTTTGATCACACTTATTGAATCGTTAGCATAACATTCAAGAAAGTAATAGAAGTATTCTGTTTCTGTATTTTGGGTGGTAATGGATCACAGAGTGTTTTGATACTGTTGCGGCCAGCCACTTCGAAGGAAAAAAATTGGTACTGTTGCGGATAGCCACTTCGAAAGAAAAAAAAACATTCAAATACTAAAAGATGTTAATGGGATTATCAAAGCATCAATTTATTTTTAAAATTTGTGTCGATTCTCTTAAATATTTGACCATCACTTCCTTGGTTTGTGTAAATATCAAGTTTTTGCTAATCAGGATGGTCCTGTTATACTGTTATTGGATCATCCTTGTGCCCGAAAAACGTCATTATTGCTCTCACTTGCTGGGGAGCTTGATGATGGTTTAAGGGTACTTACATTTCTTGTGACATGAATCTATTTCAAGATTTATATTCTGTTGCCAGTAGAAATAGAGAATCGAAAACAAAAGGTACCGTCTCATTAACTTTTTTTCTGTGATTTTTTGTACTCCAATGGAACAAAATTTGATTTACAAATTATACCTTTTCTTTACCATCTCGACTAAAGATGTTTGTGGAAGAAGTAATGGAACTGGTGGAACTTAATCCCATAAGAAACTCGCTAGTCAGGCAACCTGGGATTGATGGCCTTTCAACCGAACAAAGAAAGAGGCTAACCATCGCGGTAGAGTTGCTTGCAAACCCCTCCATCATCTTCATGGACGAACCAACATCTGGTCTCGATGCTAGAGCTGCCGCTATTGTCATGCGTGCTGTGAGAAATATGGTGGAAACTGGCAGAACCGTTGTCTGCACGATTCATCAACCGAGAGTATAGATATATTCGAAGCTTTTGATGATGTATAGTACAAATTATCAAATCTTCATACCTTTTTTTTTGTATCATTCTACCTAGGCCTGTCCATCGAGCGTCTCAGCAATAAACAGAGCATTTGGTACAGCTCCTTCTGATAAAGAGTGGAGGACGAGCCATTTATGCCTGATCACCCGGTCACCAATCCCATAAGCTGATAGAATAATTTGAAGTGAGTATTGTCACTCAGAAATCAAGCGTGGTATTACCAACCTTGTATTCTTGTAATTATTACCATCATTTTGATCTTACTCAATAGGCACTTCCCGGGGTTCCTAAGATCAAGAACGGGTATAATCCAGCCACCTGGATGTTGGATATCAGCACTCCAGCAGTAGAAAATCAACTTGGAGTGGATTTTGCAGGCATTTATGCAAATTCTTCCCTTTATCAGCAAGTCAAATAGGAAATCTTTATTTCTTGATTTTATTGTTGCAAGCTAATCTGAATCTCATTTCCCATTGCATTACATTTTTTCAGGAGTAATCAAGAACTTATAAAAGAACTAAGCACACCTCCACCAAGATCCAAGGATCTTTTCTACCCTACGACGTACAGGTACTCTCAACCATTTTTCAATCAGTGCAAAAGATTGTTTCTGGAAGCAGTTCTGGTCTTATTGAAGGAATCCTCGATATAATCCAATCCAATTTTTCATGACCATCATGATCGGTTTTATATTTCGTGCCATCGTTTGGAAAAAGGGACAGAAGACGTAAGTTCGCCATTTAATTTTCCAATATGTTGCCGTAACTTGCATTTTACCGGCGGTCTAAATGTAACATTTTTTGAGAGAGGAAAACTACATGATCCTCAGAATCTTTTGGTTGCTTTCTATTTCTGGCGTTCAGCAACAGCAACTCTGTGCAAAGCGTTGTTTCTCTGGGAGAACGGTTTTTTATCGAGAAGGTGCTGCTGGAATGTATTCTGCTTTTCCTTATGCATTCTCACAGGTATCAAGAATAACATGAAAAATTAATCTGCATATTCATGTTATACAATGTATTCGGTAGTTTTTATTGGAAATTTAGAAAACTGGAGTGTCTTATGTCGCACTAGGCAGTTCAAAACCTGATATTACTACGCAGGGTAAACATTTAAGTCGCACCCTTAAGTTTAGTTAGAGATTATAATATAAAGACATGGAAGTTTTCGTCCGAAAACAATCCATCCTTTTGAAAAGAACAAGATTAAAGCTCGGCTCTTTGATATAAAAGACTTCAGTTTGAATTTGTTTTTCTTGCAGGTGGCCATAGAGATGATATATGTAGCAGTTCAAACTATAATATTATATGTTCTTATACTATACTCGATTATCAGATTCGAATGGACCGTTGTGTAATTCTTCTGGTTCTACTACTTCATTTTCATGTGCTTAGTCTACTTCACCCTATATATACTTTTATCAATCATAGTCACTGAAAAGAATTAATGCATGTCATTGCAGCAAATTCCCATATGGTGGAGATGGTATTACTGGTGTTCTCGGTGGAGGGCTTAACATCTGGAATAGAAGTGCCTGGAGCTGGTGTTGTGACAGTCAAAGCTTACCTTAAACAAAACTTAGGTTATGATCATGATTTTCTACCCTTTGTTGGCGTGATGCATTTGGTTTTTGTGATGATTTTTGTTTCGATTTTAGCTTTGGGTATCAAGTGCCTCAACTTCCAAAGGAGATGAAGAAACTCTGCACAATCCTGATTTGTCTTCACGAGCCACTTGATTCAATTTTGTCTTCTTTTTTTATGCTACGAATTTCTTAGCTATAATAACAAGCGCTCGAAAATTGCAATTTTTTTTACTCGGCATATAAAAGCAAATAGGAGAATTGCATATTTTTTATTTGACTAAATTCTAAATTTGTGACTTTCGTATAATACTAATTTTAATCTAATAAAAAAATCTAACAAATGAACTGAAACGAATTAAAAAGTTAGTTATATATTTTTATTTACCTAAAAAAATTAAATTAGGAAATTGCTGCGGGTTCTACTGATGTAAAAACCCCTGCCAGACCAAAATCTCATATCGATTTTTAATCAGAATGAAATATAAATCTAAAAAATATAATATTGATAGACATGAATTATTCATATAAATTATCAAATATAAGTTTGAAATATTATTTGAAACATGAAACCTTATGGTTACACTTTCCAACTTTAAAAGCAAACTACAATATGGGCAAAGCCAGGTATTAGCCCGGCATAAATTTTTATCATTTTTATCTGTAGGATTTGTTTATTTTATAGTAAAAAAATGTGAAAATAATAAAATTATTATATTTTATCTAGTGGAAAATATTATTTATGTTTTTGTCCTCGGAAAAAACTTTTCAAATTGTATATTTTTACCTGTATTTTTTTTTGTTTTATAGTTACAAATCTAAAAATAATAAAAATATTATATGGAGATAATAAATAAAAATATATATGGATAACAAAATGATATATAACTCTAATTATTATAGAATTCAAGCAAAACATTAGATAAAACAAATATGCAAAATTAAGTATTTGTTAGTTGTGTATATCGATTTAGATAATTATTCACCTGAGTTAGCTTTTGGGGTTGAGTTATATTCAACTCTCAATCTTAACATAGTATCAGAGTCAAGGTTCACCGTTATGTGTTGGACTATCCTATGGACCACCCGATAATGTTTTGTAAACTTCAAACTTCAGGGATGAAGATGTGAAGGAGTGTGTTAGATGTTCCACATATGTTGAATTAAGTCCTTATAAGTTATATATATCGACTTGGATAATCATCTCCTTAGATCTAACTTTTAGAGTTGAATTATCTTGGAAGTCTCAAAAATCATTTCTTATTTTCGGTACCAAATCGTTAACATCTAACCATATAACAATAATAGAATTGAGCTGAAGGTTGTCACCTTACTCTCTAATTCACAAGTTTTTATCATTTTCTGTTACATCGCAATTTAAAAAGAGTTTAACTTTATATTAAAAAAATTAGTATTTTATTTTATTTGCCAAATAATGTTATCATGGACCGAAAATTCCTCACGATAGGGAAACGAACAAAGAATTAAACATGCGACTTTTAATTTGTCTAAGGACAGCCATCGTCTGATTGTTATATAAATATATTTTGTTTTGTTTTGTTTGCATCTCGTTCAACACATTAAACATTACTATTTTACTCGAAAAATTATATTTTTTTGCATACAAATTCGTGAATATTTTGTATCTCATTGCACCGTGTGTCAACGAATTTTGATTGAAGCTAGCATCTAAATTTGTGTACAATATAATAATATGTAAATTTTTTTGTAAATTTATAAAAATATATGTATCGTATGATTTAATTGTTCGGCGTATGGAACCTTACAAAACATTTACTTGAAAATATTACCATGACGATTATGCAAATTTAATAAATTTAAATTTGAAAAAACTAACTCTATAGCGAATATTTCAAAGTTTTAAGGAAAAAATTAGCAGCTTACATTGATTAACTAATTATATTTTGTGGCGACTAAGATTTAGGAAACGTGCATGGATTGTCGATTATGTCCCAACGCCCGACAAATTCATTTCAAATGAAATAAAATAAAGTTGGAAAAGGACAAATTAGCCGGGTGGCAAATGTTTGTGGCCTGCAGCAAAACAAAAGTCAGGGCACATCGTTCCAAATTCACTGAGTGTAGCATAGAATGCACTAATATTGTTCAAGATATTAACATCGTATCATTATTGTCCGAACGAATAAAAATCGCCAATTTTTTTTTAAATATTTCAGAAGAAAATGTCTTGTTTGATTGAATATTCGATGTAAATATGAATTTGAATATCCCCATGATGTCCTTAAAATTTAAATAAATAACGAGGGGTGAAGGTGAATTGACTTAGGCCTCCAGCATTGGATACTCAGCTCTCCCGGTCATAGAAATCATGTAATTAATTAATTAATCAATTAACTCTATTAAAAAATTAAGTTCTCTTAATTTAAAATAGCTACTTAGGACAAATCCCACAAACGATAAAATTCGAGTAAACGTGTTTAGTTAATTACAAATTGACAGGTAATTACTAATTAGCATGGACTTACGATGGTGTCTTTAAGTAGACAAATGTGTCGGGAATCATTAAATATATCAAATTATTCTAACTTAAGTTAGTAATTAAGAGATAAATAATTTTAATTTTCAGATTAAATAAATGACCTATGTACAATTTCGCTCATTTCACCTGATTAATTATCTTTGTGCGATTCAAATTAAAATAACAATAACAATAAATTAAATTTAACAGTGTCTCCACAATTAAATAAATTAATAAACTTTCTGACAAGACAAACTTTGTTTCATTATGTTCTCACAGCTGTCTTTGAACTCGTTCTTAACTACTTCCACCCATTTTCTTTGTGTTTTAAAATAAAATTACAAATAAAAAAGCATTCGAATTATTGGGAGGATTAATGCTTTTTATATTATATTTTATGCTATAAATCTATTTTTTTTTGGAAAAAAATAAAAATTTACGTGCTTTTTATGTCCTATTTTTTGTTTTCCCAAAAAAAAAAATGGTATAAAATGTGATTTGACTTAAATCGGAGATGGTAAAAATAGATCTAAAATTAAAATTTAAAGCATACATATAAATAATCAGACGTCGCGTATTGAATAATTAAAATATAGAAATAAAATTCAAAAGTTACTTTAATAAAATAGCAATTCACTATAAAAAAAAAATTCTAATTAGTGATGGTTTTTTCGGTCGCTAAAACCGTCACTAATCAAATTAGCATAACGACGGTTTTAGTGATGGAACGTAAACCATTGGAAAAGTCACTGCATATAATTAGCGACGGTTTTGAGTAGATAAACCGTCACTAATTAGCGACGGTTTTTTATTTAAAACATATTTAAAATTTAAAGCAAAAAAAAAATTAATTAATTCAATTTTTCATCACTTTCTGATAATATTATTTTAGTCCAAAATATTATATTATAAATTCGAAAGATAACCGTAATCATAAAAACAATTTCATCAATGACAAACTTTTAGTAAAAAAGACCATACAATTTATACTAGAAAATCAAATTCAAATTATCACTGCTCATTTTTACAATTTTGGAAGAAACGACTTCAACATTATTTAAACGTGTTCTCCTATCGCTCCACTGTTATTCTCTCGAGCCCAACTTATAAATAAATAAATAAGCGTCCAAATATAAATTAGAAAAAATATTTTATTGATATCAAAATTAGTAAATTTGTCAAATCAAATCCAAAAGGAAAAAAGACACCTTATATAAATCAAAATTCTGAATTTCTTAGATCCTCGCATCTTATAAATAACAAAATAAACAGTGAAAAATTACATAATTTAACACTTTAAACCAAAAATTAAACCGATATAAATTTCCAGACCACATTATTCAAAATTGATACAAAAATTTTTAAAACCAAACCATACAAGAGAACCATATAAATATTGCCAATTGTTTGCATCTAACACTTCAGAATAAAAGTCACACGCAATGGACAAAAATAGAAAAACTCAAATTCTTAAAAATAAAGTCTATCGTGCAACCAAATAAATAAAAAATTTCCTATTCGTACCATAAAACTATATTATTATTTTTTATACCAAGGAAGTTGTTATACGCTCCAATTGAAAGGCACCATAGGTTAAAATAAAATGGTATGACACGACTATCACTTTTTTCGAGTGATAGTATTCGAATCATGCACAAAGATATTGTATTTCATGAAGTTGTACGTTAAAAGAAAAATAAGTATTTTTTTTTTTGAATTAAAGTTAGTTTTTGGGTACCGAAGATTGGGAATGGATTAGGCATAAAGAAAAAGGGTACAATCCCATTTGCATATGATTTGGTGTATAAAGTGGCCTTTTCACGCATGCGTTTTGGTTTTGTATTTCATACGCTGCAGGCAGCACACTCGTACTGCTTCCTCCATGGGGGCTTTCAACTGTAGTGTATTCTACCTGTTGTCCATATGCTCTATAAGAAGGAAACTCAAGGTTTTTGAATTGAGCCATGGAGACGTAACAGCCTTGTTCCGTCACCGACCGATTCGAATTGTCAAAAATTCAGAATTATTCGATAGAAAAGATAACAAAATGAGATAACCAATATTTTTGAAGTAGAATGGATGTATCGAAATAAGGGGACCGAATTGAACGTGTTAGGAAAAGAGAGTTCTACCAAAAAGAATATAAAAAAATCCTATATTTTTTATATGCCAAATTCATTTAATTGTTTGTGTAATCATTATCTGTTTTTTTTTTTTTCCCTTTCCCGAAAGAACCTTTTGTATGAAACTCTTTCGTAGCACGAACCAACTTTGAAAATAGATGTACCATTTATGACTTGTTACATGATAATTTAGGTATGATTTCTTTTGTCATTGTGATGATGGCTACAATAACAACGTGATGATTTGTAGACTGTCATATATTTGAAAAATGTTGACTCGATAAAAATTTATTGTTTTAATTACATATTTTTTTAATATTAATATCACTTATTTAAGCTGAAATTTTTGTGGTTATTGTATTTGGATGAAAAAATTAGATTCACGTTCATCTTTAAAATATGTCATGTACATTGCAATTATCACTATCTACATAATGAATTTAAAATTCAAGCAATATAAATTTCTACAAACAATCAAATTGATTTGAAATTCAATTTACGACTTAAAATCTATAAATCCAAATACTTTGTTAAATAATACAACCACCCAACTCCACATAGTGATCATGATGATAGTCTTTACGACAAATATAATTAAGATAAATCAATATTTTCGTAAAACTGATCAGTCTTAGGCTCACTGAATTTAGATTCAGGAAAAAGAAGAATGATTTTTGACAAACTTTTAATTATCATTTCATTTTTTAAAATTAAAAAATATTTTTTCATTCTTATTGATGAAGACAGAGAAATAATGAAATTGGTGCCTTCATCGACCCTACACTTAAAAAGTTGGTCATCATTTAGAAACATTTGTATATGATAAAAATAAACCAAAAGGCCCTGCCAATAATAACCAAGAAATGAAATATTATTTCCATATATTTTGCTTCGTTTGTACCTATTAATATTTAAATTTAATTCTGGAACTTTGTGGAATTAAAATTGCTTATTTTATCTAAAATATTTGAATAATTCTTGGAATCAATTAATAATATAATTATTTAAACAAGGGTGACAAATTGTGTATTGGAATTAAAATATATAGATTGAAAAATTAAATTATCACACGACCTTGCCTCGATCTTTGAATCAGCAAAATCTTCCGATTTCTCTCTCTATTTCTGTCCCCTCGCAATTACTGTTTCTTCAATCTCACTCGCCCCACTTTTCAAATCCCTCTCAGGTCGAGGTCTAGATATCCATCTGAAACATTTTCAAATCCAACACCATTTATAAAACCCCCAATTCCTAGCACTTCTTCTTCACCTTCTGTAATCGTTTGTCTTTCATCAAACCGGCCTTTTTAGTAAAAATTGTCTGTAATGGCTGATCATAAGCAGTTGCTGCATGAAGTGCTGAAAGAGAATCAGGAACCATTTCGCTTGAAGAATTACATCGCGGAGAGGCGATCCCAGTTGAAGAACCCAACTCAGAAAACCATGTTACAGATCAGAAAGCAGAAACCCATTGAATCAGCTCCCACTTGCTTTACGAAACCCGGGAGTTTATGCAAGCATGCTTGTTTCCTGTCGTTTCAGAACTCGCCGGACTTGAGAAGATCCCCCTTTCCGTCTCCGCTCAAGAGCCCTTGTAAGTCTCCACGCGGAGGCGCCACCGTGTTCCTCCATGTCCCGTCCAGAACCGCCGCTATTCTTGTCGAAGCTGCGATGAGGATTCAGAAGCAACGGCAGTCGAAAACCAACAAAGCTGGGTTTGGACTGTTTGGTTCCTTGCTCAAAAGACTCAAGGATCTGAGCAAGAATAAAAAGCGTGCTATTGGGAATAACGAAACCCAAATTTCGACGAATTACCAGGAAGAATTGGAGGGAATAACTGACGAAAATGTGAGGATTTCGTGCTCCTGCGATTACCGTGCGACTGAATTGGAGGCCTCAACCAGTAGTTGCAGGTATCGTAGCTTGGAAGAGAGAGTGGAAAATGATTTTATCTCCGAAGACTTGCTATTTTGCGAAAGCCCTTTCAGATTTTCTCTGCGCCGAAGCCCGTCGTGCTCAGGAAGCGCCGGCGTCCAGAAGCCGGAGTTCTGCTCGCCTGCGGCTTCTCCCCGTCTGCCCGCAACACAGGTTTGCACTTTTTCTATATTCACTTCTTTTTCCAGAACATTTTATTATTATTATTATTATTATTATTATTATTATTATTAATTGTTTTAATAATTTACTATTATTCTTGAAAATGATTCGTTATGAAAGGAATAATCAATTTAATTCTAATTTGTGATGGAACTTCGTAATCTTTAAATTTAATTTAACAATAAATTTTATAATTTTATTTTTTTTAGCAGAATTTATGAATTCAACAGTGAAATATGAAGGGATTAGTGTGTTTTTCAATATTTTAATATGTGTATACATACATGAAGGTCAGCATTTTTAATTTTAAAATAGAGACTAATTATATGTACAGATTAAATATTTAGATCGTCCATTTTTATTACATACAAAGCTGGCATATATATATATATATTTGTATTTAATAATTTGTCAAGAATTTGTTAAAACTAATAATGAAAACTTTTCAAACATTTGACTTGTTTATTAGTACTGTCGGTAAGGTCTGAATTGGAGACTGGATGTCTTAATAAAATGACCAATATACCCTTGAATGTTTCTCTAACGTTATCGACAGTCCAATTTTTTTTGGAGTTTTGAGTAATCACTTTATTTCTTTGAATATACATTTACGTACTTTCGATATCAAATCTTTTTTAAAAAAATTGGTTTTGTCTCCCAAAACTAAACGACAAATATTAATTTTGTTTTAATATTTGACCAATCATATAACTTCCCACATTAAGTATGCACAATTATTAATTTTATATGTATGAGTAGTCGCACTCGACATGTCGACATTCAGGCTTTCCCACTTCATTATCATGGAAAATACTAGGTAAATGTCTAGGGAAAATATTGTATATTGCATAATTTTTAGTTTTAATTTGGGTAGCTTTATTTCTAATTAAATTGTTCTATATCATAAAAAAATTATGACAATGCTATCGTCATCGATAGAATATGTCAATAATCATAATAACTTTTCATTTATTTCAATAGGAAAAAGAAAATTATAAAACCAAAAGTCTGAAAGACGAAGCAGATGAAGATAAAGAACATTGTAGTCCGGTATCGATATTGGATCCCCCGTTCGAGGATGAGGATGGCCATGAAACCGGAGAAGAATCGGAAAAAGGTGATCATGATCTCGATGGGAGTTACGCAAATGTTCAAAGTAAGTGATGTTTTTACAAACTATATTGAATTTTTTTATTATTATGTTACATAACATAAGTATGTACTAAAATTTTAAAGAGTAACATGCCCGGTCGTTTATACACGGTCAAAATTATTCGTATTCATCTGATTTTGACTGTTTTTCTAAAGTCCAACAAAACGTGATCAGGAACATACACATGCGCTTTTAGTACAACTGCTATAACGCGTGCATCAGTTCACAGTCACACGTGACACGTTTTTGTCTTCGCAAGAGAGTAAATAGAAAATGTACATTAATGCCCCGCGTGATAAATGCTAGGGTCCTTTCGCCATTATTGAATTGGGAAATCGACAAGGATAATTATACATTCTATTATTGTGTTGATGTCTTTTTAATGTAACCTTGTTTACAATATATATACATATATATATGTATATCTATCTATATATGTATATGCATATCGATGTATTGTGTGTACATGTATGTATATGTATATACGTCAATTATGTACGTGTATATATATGTAAATTACAGCAATCGTTTTTACCTATTTTGTGATTGATCATGTAGGAGCAAAACAACAGCTACTATACAGGCTCAGAAGATTTGAAAAACTTGCAGAATTGGATCCAGTAGAACTAGAGAGAAAGATGCTCGAAAGTTCTGATGAAGAATTCGACCAAGAAACAATAACAGAACCCGACCAAGACGACGAACCCTTGTCAAGGAACGAAGCCTTCTTGATGTCGATAAACCTGAAGAACCTCGCCACTCAACCGATAGTCGAGGAAAAAGGAAAAATAGCTCTCAGGGGTAATAAAGAAGTCGTTTTCGGTAGAATTTTCAATCGGTTGGGTTCATGGAAAGAAGTAGAGTTCGATACCCTTGATAGGATGATTGCTCTGGATTTCAAGATGGATTTTGATGGATGGAATGGGTCTCAGGAAGTGGTGGAAGAGATCGCAGCCGAGTTCGAGCTTGAATTGTTTGGAATGTTTGTGGAAGAATTGCATGGAGAATTGTTTTGCATGGATCATGATTGCACATGATTCCTTGTACACTTTTGGTTGCTATTTTCGGAATTCAAATATAATTTTCATATAAAATTTATTTTTTTACCTTTTTTATGTATTAATTATCTGTGATGGTTTGTACATGCAAAATAATATTTCTTACTATCAAATATCTTGCGATTAAATTTTTTAATAAAGTATGTTAGTTATTAATATAAAATATTAAGAATCAAAGGGTCGTCAATATAAAAAAGAAGATTTCTTAAAAAAAATTATTTTTGAAAGATGCCCGGAAGTAGATAAAAAGTAACATCCATTGTTGCGCATATATGGAATAAAATAGTTTAAAATTTAGGCTAAGTTGTGACATTTTCGACATTAATTATTCCACGCTTTTTTCCAAAGTTAGAACGAATCCAAGTTTAAATATTACTTAAACCGGTTAATTTTTCAAAGATTATATGAATTTTTATATTTATAAACTATTTAAATGACGTGTGATTAATATTTGGGTAAGATTTGTTGCGATATGTACGTCATAAAAAATGTATATTTATATCATTGAAAGCGAAGTAGATTGATAAGGCTCAACTACCAAATAGATGGCCCAACCCATACATTTTAGTTAATTAGTCAACCATTTTTCATTATTATTTGGACAACATAAGTAAACTTGGAAAAAAGAAGAAGAAGAAAACTAATATTTTTTGAGATTTTATAAATAGATTGAGTTTGATTAATTCTCAATTTTGGCTTTAATCTTTTTTTTTCTGGGTTGATGAAACTCGTTGAATCTGGAAAGGAATCAAACAAATGATACATATTCAAATCTTGGATTTGAAAATCCTTCTGTCAGTTTTTTATTTTTACTTCAAAATAAGCTCAAAGAACATGTGTAAGCTAATTGATGAAATAGTTTTTAAATCTTTTGGGTGCAACAATTGTCCTTGTTTGGTAAAACGATCGAAATGTGGTGCTCCTGCTGCTGTGCGGTTTAAAAGATTTAAATTATACTATTATCACCAACTATAACTTTTTGTAAAGTGACAAGCGATCGGTCCTACAAAATCATTGTTCGATATAAAATCGTAAAAAAAAAAAAATTTCTAAAAAAAAAAAAAAAAAGCAATCCGCTGGTAAAATTTATTTAACTGGGCTAATTAGCAAGTGTTTGATGCATGCGAAAACAAGAATAAATTTTGAACCCACATTCAATAATTAGGCCCACACCAAATAAAACAATATTCAATTGAAATAATCTTTGTACTGTCGGTTCCGAACCAATTCGGTGGGACAAATGATTATTATCGTATTTAAACAAAAAGTTCGTTTACAGTTAGAATTAAGTTGTTAACATGTGATATGGATAATTTATTGATCCACTCTATAAAAGTTGTACAACATTAGTACATTTGTTTTAATAATTACTTTAATGCTTATTTTTTTGTCATATTATTTATGCACACATTTGTGTGCAATATAAATAAGTTTTTTTTTATTTAATAGTTTTTTTTTTTTGGTATCACGTAATTTTTTCTGTACAAAATCTAGATATTATATTAAATTAAGGATTTTAAAGATGAATTTTCTAAAATATATTACAGTTAATTAATTATGGACGAAGATAATTTATTTATTTTAAAAATTTATGTTGTTCCGTACAAAAAAATTAGCATATGGCCCACGTAAAAATTACCAAAAATTAAGATCTAAATTTCATAGAATGAAAAATTATAATTTTACTCGTGAAAACTGTTTTGGATTTGTCTTATATAATTTGTAAATGTTCGGTTGTCATCTAATAACTTGTTTTTTCCAATCATTTTTTAACTAGAAACAACTAAACTCGTAGAATATAACTTATTTAGTATTTATGCTCTCTTACATAGGTTTTGGAACAAGAAATGAGCTTAAAATACACACATTAAATAAATATAAAAAAAATAAATGAAAAGTAAAACAAAACAAACGTCAAATATTTCAAAATGAGATGATAAAAGCTCGTTGTTTTCTTCGGTTTTTGTTCGGATAGATTTTAATCTATATAATATAGTTATATTTTCACGACATGAGCCAAGTAAAAGCGCATCGATACAAAATAAATAATATTTGTGGATATTGGCTTAATGCAAAAACAGAGTTGGATTTAAAAATGAGTACATGACTAATACAACAAACAAACAAAAAAAATCAAAGTTACAAAACGACAAATTACAAAACTAAAACAAAAAATAAACCAACTTAATTATTGCAATTTTATCTTTTATTTAACAATCTCGGAAGATTTGCAAGAATGGGTCTGGTCCATTTTCTTTTTTAACAAACACCTCTATAATGTATTTCATCACACACATTGTAAATATTTGAAGGCCCATTAACTGTGGACCAATTTGTAATCACATATTGCTCTTAGGTCCATTAACTCACTTAATAGCTTGCATAAAAACTATTGGGCTTTTTAATTGGGCTTTTTAGAGAGAACGTCTTCAATTTATAGATTTATATAAATATAGTTATGATATAATATTCACTCATCATGTTCACTTTTGTATACATCTATGAGATTGATTACACTTATCTATTGGATGTACAATTTGTATATATTTCATCACATCCAATAAATAATTATAATCTTATTGATGAGTATGATGAGTGAACAACATATCAAAACTATATATGCGTGATACATCTTGTCCAACATGATAAAAATTAAAGATTCAAAATAAGTTTATAATGGGTTACAATAGACTTATACAGCAACTTGAGTTAATCATTTTTGTAAAATGAGGACGAGTATGAAGTAGTTATTATAGAGACTCATTGTGCTGTTACGCAGGTGCGGGCCCGAGCTCGAGACGTGACAATATGGTTCATCACATCCAATATATATCTTTATCTTATTTTATTCACAGTTTTTAAAAATAAGTATTGAAAATCGCATAAGAAATTTCCATTGGTGATACATTGAACTGACAAAAGAACCATCAAATTTAATTATATAATAATATAGATAGTAAACATGGATGATATTTTAACCGTTTCGTAATTTAGACAAGAGAAAGAGACCAAATTTTTTTCAAAGGCGTTCTTATATTTGTATTATAGGCTTCCAAGTCCAACTTTGAGCTGCGGCGGCTTAGCTGCTCTGATATCCCTAATGGATTAGTTGGTACATGCCAAACTAATCCAACTTAAAATTATTTATTTGAGTGCATGCATCATGTCTATCAAGATCCAACTTTTACATATTTTATTGAAGTCGGGATATATAATATAAATCATTATGAAACTTGAACTTGAGAATTAGGTTAGTATTTGATTTTGTTTAATAATTCGAAATGTTTTCATTAACACAATAAGCAGTTGATTTATTGGACAAACTACTATAAAAAAATCTATCACTTCAAAGCCAAAACCTTGCTTTAAACTCCATAATAACATTAATAATGATTATTCTTAGTATGTAAAGTTAAAAGCATCCAATAAAAGTTTCACACAAGGCTAGATCAGAAGCAAAGACTTCGAAACTCTCAGCTAAGCCATTTGTTATTTTGCCAACGCATCCGATGATTATAAAGTGACAGCAAATATAAGTGTTTAACAAATAATTAAAAAGTGACAGAGCAAGTAAATCCCAAAAACAAGCCAACATGCCGGTTACAATTTGATTATTTTCCTTCTTTGTGAAAAAATTTGTTTAAAGATGCAAGATGTAAAAGTGGCATATTTTCAAGAATATGTTAATGCCCAAGAACTAATCTGACGCTGGGGAATATCGGTTTTGCACGAAATCATAGCTACACTTATATCTTATCTCCTACTGCCGAGACCATCGAGGTCATTCTATGGGTTCAAATTTAAAACAAAACACAGAACATCCCATCGAATTATGGGAACTGAACCAAAGTCGTTTAGCTCTGATGCACCAAAAACTAGCCGAGACCCCACGGATCCTCAGCCGATCCGCCGGCCGGAACTCCTGTTGCATTTTCAAAGTCCCCCAAAGCCTAATCGATGTCAACGGCCGCAGCTACCATCCCCACGTGGTTTCGATTGGCCCCTACCACCATGCCGATTCGCGCCTCAAAATGATCGAGGAACACAAGTGGAGATTCTTGGGAACTCTGTTGAATCGCACGAAGAGTAAAGGTTTGATCTTGGATGATTACTTGAAAGCCGTTTACCCACTTGAAATCAGGGCCAGAGAGTGCTATTCTGCAGAGATAAATTTTAACAGTGATGAATTTGTGGAAATGTTGGTTCTTGATGGTTGTTTTATGATCGAGCTTTTCAGGAAGTTTGGTGGGGTTATTGCGTTTGAATCCGATGATCCTTTGCTTTCTTTATCGTGGGTTTACTCATTTTTCTTGAGGGATTTGATCAGACTCGAAAATCAGATCCCATTTTTCGTTCTTGAGTGCTTGTTTGATCTCACAAGATTACCCACCGAAGAATCGGGTCCCTCTTTACGAAATCTTACCCTGAGATTCTTTGACAACGCGTTTCAAAGATCCGATGATTCCTTGGAGAAATTCGAGGGTCTAATGGCGAAACATGTTCTAGATTTCCTTAGGTCAAGTTTCATCCCCAACGGGTACCAAGAACCTACTCAAAACACTTACACAAACACACATGTAATCCACTGTATTTCCAAGCTCCGCCGTGCCGGAATCCAGCTAAAACCGGGAAAGGAAGAAAGCTTTTTAGCCATCAAATTTAGTCGCGGAGTCATCGAAATGCCAACAATCTCGATAGACGACTTTATGAGCGCATTTCTGCAAAACTGTGTGGCATATGAACAATGCCACAGGGCATGCTCCAAGCACATGACCACCTACGCTACGTTGCTCGATTGTTTGATCAATACGGCAACGGATGTAGAATATTTATCCGATCGGAACATCATCGAAAATTATTTCGGGACGGATGCAGAATTGGCTAGATTCATCAACAATCTTGGGAAAGATGTGGCGTTCGATATCGATATGTGTTATTTGTCCGGATTGTTTAATGACGTGAATAACTACTATAAGAACCATTGGCATGTGCATTGGGCGAGCTTCAAGTATACTTATTTCAAGACTCCTTGGTCTTTCATCTCGGCTTTGGCTGCTCTTGTTTTGCTAATTCTTACTGTGGTTCAGACAACTTTTACTATTATGTCATATTCTCATCCATGATCCTCCAACGATGTTTTGAGTTTGTACTGATCTTGATTTTCTTTTTTTACTGTGGAATTTTTGTATTTATTCTTGGTTTTTTTTCAAAGAGAAAGGAATATACCAGCAATTATTTTTTTAAAGTATATTTTGGATATGGAAATTGTGTGGAAAAATTCTTAGTTCGATAAAGGTCTAATATTTGTTAAGAACCGTGTACCACAACTAGTAGCTTAGTATTTATTGCGTTACTAAGTAAGTACCCTCCCAATATTCACCGTTTTGATTCATGAAAATTGAATGTATTATTTGGTTTTGGTACAAACAATTGTTGGTTGGTCGGAATTTTGATCGATACATTACGGAGACAAGTATTCAGCAATATATGTTAATTGTTTTAATTTGGCTTTTTCCCACTAAATTACACTGATGGTATTATTCACATTATATATTTAACATGTCATAAAGAATATGTCTCTTGTGAGACGATTTTACAAATCTTTATTTTTTAGACGAGTCAATTATGTCCATATTTATAATAATAAGTAATATTTTTGCCGTAAAAAATAATTTTTTTATGGATGACCCAAATAAGAGATATGTCTCACAAAATTAATTTGTAAACCATCTCAATAAAGTTTTTGTGTTTTTTGTTGTTGTAGAACTTCGTAAAAACAATATACGTGGTCCATTGTGATCATTGGATTATCGCAATGGATTTAATTCAGGGCGATACTCTCAATTGGACAAATCTATGTTTTTAAAAGGTTTAGATGGTTTGAAGATTGAAGTCTTCCCAAACATAAAAATAGACTCCAAGGGGATAATAGATTCATTATTTGAATGAAAAACAAGAAGGTTGGTGCTACCTTCCCTTTTTTTTTTTAAAAAAAAAATACATATCTGATTTTGCACAACTTTCTTCTTAAACTTTTCTTCCCATGAGGACATTTTATTCGAACATTTTATATTTTTATAACATAAGATGTAAAAGGAATTAAGTTACTTCAAATATCTAATAAGTTCTAAAAAATTATTGAACATAACTTTATCGGTAACATTAAGAATAAAAAATATAGCCATCCTTCATTAAAAAAATTTAAAATGTACAGTCAAATGAAACATGTAAAAAACAGAGGCAGCTAAAAGAAACCACGTGGGAAATTGGAACTTCGAGGCTTCAACCCTTCAAAGTTCAACCATTCAATTAATTAATAGTCAAAGATCTTCACTCATTGACTAGTCAACAAATCAACATTGAACAAAACTGGTTATAAATATGGAATCCTCCCACTTCATTTGAATCAATTTCCACTCACCAAACTCAAAACAAAACCCAAAAAAAAAAAAAAGCTCATTCATTTTTCAGACCAAATCAAAGGGCCTCCCCATCGATCCTTAAACACAAACCAAAACATGGCAACGAGTGAATTTCGCAGTTCAATCTCACACCCATTTGCTCAACCCTGCAGGTCTTTCCATGCACACGGTGCAAGTATCGAATCAATGGAAGACGAAAATCATACATTTATTGATCACGAAGAGTATCCGGAATACGAATCAGAAGAAGAGAACAACATATCTGTAGAGGATGAACATGATGAAGGAGAGTCGCCGAAAATCTTGAGAAGATTTCATGAAAAAGTCGACGAGAAAGGGAAGAAACTGCACTTCAAATTCAGAAGGAATGGGACGATTGACAGAAAATTCAGAGAAATATTGCATGATTTCAAGGGAAGCGTAGTTTCGGATTTGTTCCAAAACTCATCAAGATCTCATTCGCAAGCCTCAAATGATCCTAAGAATTCGGAGAGAGGTATAGATATTGGTGATATTTTGTCATCAAATCAGGGAGGAATGGAAGAGCCTAAGCTTGAGCGGTTCAAAGTGAAGGCCGTTAACATTGCAGGAGTAGGAGTTGTCAAGGAGGAAAATTAGTGATTATTAGTGAAATTTTCATGTTCTTTTATTAAATTTGCCCTTCATTTATTTTTTTCTATTTTTTTTCCCACTTTGCTTATCTTTTATTAAAGTCGGAATCATTTGCATTTGAGTTTCAGTTTATTTCATGTAAAGCCTTCTATAAAGAATAAATCTAATTTTGATATTAATTTTTATTTCCAACTACATAAATAATATCAACCTAACAGCTATTAGTTCCACTTAATACTAAATGTTGAGATAAAAATTTGAATACAAGTTTTAATGATTACAAACTAAAACAATCTGGTTTAGTTAAAATTCATAAATGCAGAAAGCTTATTTAACTAAATCAACAAGACTATTGCTGTAAGACCATCAAGATAAATCAAATATGTGTTGATCAACTATGCTGATACAAGATGAGACAGACAAACAACAAAGTTTTCAAATTAAATTGATCTGATACGCCAATCTGAATTAGGATCAGAACAAAATGAGTATAAAAAAGTAACAATATAATGTATTATAGATGTAAATTTTTAATTTTTTTTTTTTAAAAAAATGCCTTGGACACGGGAGACAACGGTTGATTTGGAATAGAAATTAGGCGCGATTCGATATGCTTTGAAGTGTGATAAATCGTCTAACATAACAAAGTGTTCTTACTAGATTAGTTCTTGCAGAGTTTCACTAATTTATCATGTATGGAAACAAGGTATTAATTATGATATATCAACCAAGAATGAGTATACTGTATGCCTATTACTGCGAGGAGAGGATATTTTTGAATTAATGAAATACTGTGATAGTGAAAATATTGGGCCGATGCTTTGCGCTACTCATCATTCTAAGCACGAATTCAATGAAACAGTGTGTCGAAACCCTAAATTCAAAGGGACCAATGATTCCTATGTTATAACTAAACCCCTAATTACTTACCCGATAGCCATTCTCCACCAAACCTTTCATTTCAATTTTATTTATCAATAATCATCATTATTTTCAAAGCACATTACACAGCATTTATAGTTAAATGTTTTGAAACTTTACTTCAAACATAATTAATGAAAAATGGTGTAAAACATTACTTTTTTTTAATATCAAGCTTGACTAATTGAAGTACAAATGTATTACAAACCACACACCTCAAATTTAACATACTTCATTTGATTAGCACACTCACATAACCTCCTATTTTCCGATCGACGCTCTTTTTCGATGACGGAATATTGGAGTAAAACACGATTATAGCTAGTTCAAATACAATTTCTTAATATTTTTTAATCACTGTGTTATATTAATCAAATGATTGCCACATGAGACATTTAACCAACATTCTATAGTATAACGAAAATTCGAAATACCTGTTACTTGTTAATTTCATGGAAACTCCAAAGGGCGCTTTCATCTTGTGAATTTTCATGCATAATTTCTTCATCAACACCAAAGCCAATGCGTGGAGGACTTATCATCATCCCTTGCGCCATATTTTCCAAAACCTTAGGCATGTCAAAAATCAAATCTTCATCAACAAAATGATCATCCAATCCCAAGTTTTGGGGGCGCAGAACCGGGCTTTCATGAATCCCCCCATACCGGCCTCCACTTAATGCATCCACGGCTGCCCCTGCGGCCGCTGCCGCACTGGCAGCGGCTGCTTGAATGTCCCGCGGCGACAGTGAAGCAGGAACAGGTAAAGAAGAAGACGAATTAGGGAAATTCAGCTCGGTTTCCTTCCCCTTAAGAGCCAGCGCCGCCACATCATAGGCAACCGCTGCCATCTCAGCCGTAGGAAATGTGCCAAGCCAAATCCTATTCGGCGACCTCGGCTTCCTTATTTCAGAAACCCATTTCCCATTACTCTTCCTCCGCCTCACCCCGCGGTAAGCCGGGTGCCTGCCGGAAGATGCAGCAGCTCCGCCCATAGACGGCTGATAAATGTTTACACTGCTCCCTCCACTTACATCGTTATTACACCGAGACATTGTATCAACTCAACACAAATGAGTGCTGCATGTGCATGAAGAAGTGACTGATTTATACTCAACTTTACGGTATCATCCATTTTTATACTGCAAATTCTTGATATCTGAGATCAAGATATTCCAAGTTGCGGTGGTGCAAACCAGTTAATAGAATGGTAAGCTGTGAGATGTGGGTTGTTTCGCAGGAATGGTGATGGATTTCTTGGTTGGATGGCGTTTCCAGTATTTACGTGAATAGGGGTGAAATTTAAAGGGGTGGGGGATTATTTTTGGATTCGTTTGGAAGTAATAAATAGGAAGGAAAAGAAAAGATTAAAAAAGGAAAGATTTTAAAATAGTGTTGTTTGGGAGATTTTTTAAGAAAGGAAAAGAAAATCCCATCATGAAAAACCTTTCTTTCCAAAAATGAGTGGAAATGGAAAGAAACTGTGTTGAAAATACAACATCAAGTGTTGTGCACTTTTTACATGAGATGATCACATGATCATCTCGTTTAATATGATAACTTTTTAAATTTATCTCATATGATGTGATGTCCACAAGATGATCGTGATCATCTCGTGTAAAAAGTGCACATCATTAATTATTGTATTTTTAACACAGTAGATGATCCAAATCCAAGAAAGTCACAAGAAAATTTGTTTTCAAATAAATGTAACTTGTTTGATCTCCAATCAAACGTCGCTTAATTCGGATATCTATGCTTAATATTGCATTTAAATAATTAGTTACTGCAATACGTTGAATCTTAACCTGCGACATTTGATTACATATAAGACGAAAGTTTTGTTCATGTTATTCACATGAATATTGTCTTTATCCATTTAGCACATGATGTATGTATTTAATGGATACATCACGATCACCCATTCAATCATGATGATGGATGAGTGATCATAATTTATCACTCAGCACATATGCTTTGTGTTGAGTGGATGAGGACATTGCCTATATGGGTAGTGATGTAGAAAAAAAATGTAATTATCCGGACTACTCTGCAGACTCGTAAACAGATCAAAGTAATCGTAAAATGGTACTCCAGCTAGCTCGTAGACGGGATTGCCCGACATAGACACTCTGACGCTCAAGTTAAAAATTAATTTAAAGATGTTCTCTAAAAAAGCTAAAGAGCTTCAGCATAAAATAATGAAAATTTTCCCTTATTTATAGATTTTTTAGGAGCATGTAACTGGCTTTGACTTTTGTAAATAATTTAGGGTTCAACAATGGATTGAATAATCAAATTGAGCCATTGACATTCGAAAGAAATTTAGGGCTTTAAAAAATTAAATTAAGTCATTACCAATCAGTTAGCATCTCTATATAAGACTCATATAATTTATTTTATTTTTTAAATCAGGAAGTATTCTTCATTTTTATGATAGTTATCATTAAATGCTATAATTTTTTCACAAAATTCATTAAAACTTATAACTACTTATCTTAGTTCTTTTTTTATTTTGAAAACTATCTTGTAATTAATTGTATAATTTATTAAATTTCTAACAATACTTTATACACCAAGGCAGTGTTTGGTTGCCTTGATTAGGTGAGTTTATTTTTTTTGACCCACCTAATCACTCGTTTGGTACGTTTTTTATTTAAACAAGTCAATCCCTCCCTCCTATGAATGATTAGATTATATTAGGTAGGTTAAAATAATACCTCCTCACCCCCCTAAGATTATTTATCTCACTTTTAATCCATTCTATTTTTCTAATTTTACCATTCTCTTAAATACAAACTCACCACCACTTCCTTCCACCGACCACCCACCGGAAACCCCTGCCAAAGGCCGACCGGTCAACCGAAATATCTCCATATACAGGATTCAATTTGCTCGTTATTTCTTGGCCGAAGTTGACACCAATCATGTCAACAATTTAATAATAAGAAAACTACAAGTTTGGTAATCTATTTTTGTTTTTTAGCGATTTTGATCATTTTATGTTATCAAATTTTAATTCTAGCCTCTTTCTTAATTTTTTTTGTTGTTGCAATTTTTTTTTTTCACGCAAAATTGATGTGGCAACGACACGATGTTGATATATATATGCAGTGCAATAATATCACTCATACAAAAATTGACTAAAATTGAAATATACATAACTATTATTGAATCTGTAAGTATAGATGATCAAAATGACAAACAGACAAATTAAATACATGATAAAAATAATCATAATTTTCCCTTAATAATATGAATTTATCCCAGCCGGAAGAATATATATGGTCGAGTCAACTTGCAGAAATAAATTATAAGTATTAACTAAACTTTACTTAAAATCACAATAGGGATAGGTAGTCTCTTGACAAAAAAGAATTATTACAGAAATCTAGTTAAGCTCTAAATGGTTAGCCGACTAATTGCAGCTCGATAAATTCATATTTCACACGTCCTAAAAAACTTACCGACAAAGAAACTTCAAACATTTGGTCTCACTAATTAGAAACATAATGAAACCATATACGAATAAAACTAATGATGGTTACCTTTCTTGGCAATTTCTTCACCACGAACTTGAAGTCGGGCATCCATTGATTAGATTCTTAAAGATTTAGATTGATAGATATATATATTTTACTTTTTTGTACAAAAAATGAATGGCATGGGTAAAAATAGAAAATGAGAAGCTCCCAACAACCGAGCCCACTAAAAGTTTTTTAACAAAGTAATTTACAGTGGGATTTGCATGTTCCCCATAGAAAAAAACATAAAGTACTCTACAGAGTAGGCATTTTTATCTTATCAATATTTTGGATTCGAATCGTGTGCATGGTTCGCTGTCGCGGTCGCGGAGATCGGAAATTTCGCGGAACGGTTACGGAACGAGTATTTTAAAAAAATATTATAAATATATAAAAATTAAAAATTTTGGAAAATATTTAGAAATATGAAAATTAAAATAAATATTATTTAAAAAGATTATTTGATGTAAATAAGAAATTAAAATATTTTTAAAATTTTATTAACAATTTATTGAACACAATTTATATCGTCATTATATTTAATCCCCGTTTTCGGTATATGAAACGTCGATACAAGCCATCAACCTACACACCCCAGAACCTCGTCAAGGTTGCTTGCGTTCCGGCCGTTCCGTTCCCGTTTCGTTCAATCATGATCGTGTGTCATGCATTTTCTGATTCAATATAAAATGATTCTAGCATTCACCCTTCATCAAAATGGGATGTTTCCCGGGATGTGGCATAGTTCGAGACAACCCAGATCGAATATAGTTGTTTAGAAAACTTCATATAGGTTAATTGTCTTAGGAACTCAGTTTAATGGTTAGATGAGATATTGGAAATTTGGGGCTTTGGTCCCATAGTCGGAAGACAAAAGGGAAAGCAGGTTCGTTTATATGTAAAGATACTATTGTGAAGGTATAAGATTGTGTAGCCAAATTATATTATAATTAAAATATATAAATATTCTAAAATTATTGCTATTACTATCATCATCGTCATATGTTGTTGTTGTTGTTCTTATTATTATTATTATTATTATTATTAAATAATTATCATTATTATATTTTTAATATTTTTATTATTAAACATTAATTATTATTGTAATATTAACTACTATTCTCATGTTCATGGGATTAGACATTCCCAATGAACGAGAGTTCTAATTCTAAAAGTTATACCAATTAAAAAAATGGAATAAGGTTTGAAAATATTCATTTCATTTTCATCACATTATATTCTACCAATCATACACTTATTATTTTTTAGAGTGTATACATTTTATATAAATAACTAGCTACGTGAAAGTTCTAAAAAGAATTGATTTTTTAACATAATGATACATAAAAAAAAAAAAACCTTCCCTACACTTTGGTCCACATTGATTTAGAACAATATTTATTCATTTAATATTATTATTTGAAAACAGAACAGATAATTTATAGCACACCTGACGGGTACTAGGTATATTATGCATGTATCAATGTACAACTAGTGCTATAAATTATGTTGAGTGAGTCTCACATGAGACCGTCACGGATCTTAATCTGTGAGACGGGTCAATCCTATTCATATTCACAATAAAAAGTAATACTCTTAGCATAAAAAGTAATATTTTTTCATGGATGACCCAAATAAGAGATCCGTCTCACGAATACGACCCGTGAGACCGTCTCACACAAGTTTTTGCCAATTATATGTTATTAGGTGATCAACACCTACGGATTCAAGTAGTGATCAAGAATTCGATTTCTTTTACAATATTTATTGTGTTATAATGTCATAAACATTTCCCCCAAAAGGGAGAAACGTGAGTTTGATCCCTCGTTAAAGTAAAACATTCACCTACTTTGTAATAAAAAAAAAAAAAACAATTGTTCGATTTCTTTAGATGATTTAATATTTGAATCATATAAATGGAAAAGACAGGTTTATGAAGAATTCATTATTGTCAATAAGTCCGATTAGCCTCGAAAAATCGTATTTTTTAACAATTAAACTAAACTAAACTACTGTTAGTATTTTTTAACAATTAAACAGGTACAGATCCCAAAAAAATATAATTTTATCAGTTATAAGCGTTTGTAATAACATGATCTTTGATCAAGTCAATCATGACAAACTCAACCGAGGGTAAAGGAGACGCAACGCACCAATCGGACCCAAGTCCGTGCATAATTAATGCCAAGGACAAATTGAAGATGTGCTTCGCACTTCTCACGATTACAAGTCGCATATTGGGAGACGATTGTCGCGTTACATGAATACTGTATGTGGGACAAAAATTCGTATTCAAGAAATAGAATCCAACTATAGCCTCGACTTCGTTTTGTTCTTGTATTGTTCACTCATTTGTTGCAACATTTACTATGACAACTTACCAACGGTTTCATATTTCTCCCGCACCAATATTTACTATATTTTTCACCATGTCCGTGTCGGGGTAACGCGGATGCTGCCGCCCTTGAGATGGCATATTTCTATGCTCGTGTGGACGCTGCTTGGGCCAGAGTATGAAATTTAATTTCAAATCACTCTGATGAACCCAAAATTAGTCCTTAAGGGGGGGCTGGGGATTCGACTCGTCCTCACAAATTTTCAATTTCAGTATTTTCCTTCCTGCCTTAACTGAATTGAGGATAGGCTTTTTCCCAAAGTTTTGTCCAACAATATCTCCTGTGATTCATTCCCTCACTAAACTTTTCTTTTTTCCGATGGAGGCTACGCTGGTTTCATAAATTAATTAGAAACGAATGGTCTCCCAAAACCAAATATTACATTAATAAAACAAACTAACTAACTTACTTTGCTCGATATGATAGGGAGGATGTAGAGTGCTGATGTGACTTCGTTGAAATGGATGAGCCGGGTAAGGAGCTCCAACGGGTCAAATCAATAATTTATAGTTTTTAGGGAATTTGAGTGAAGGTAATGGCTTCAGTAGCACCTGCAAACAATGAAAGAAACTCGTGAATGGGCGCCGGAGGGGTATCCGGCGTGGCCACTCCGATGCTTAAGTCAGCAGGTTGAAGATGAACACAAGAAATATTTGGGAGAAAATATGTATAATGCTTGAGAGTTCAAAGATTTCAGAATCGGTAAATGACATTTATACCTGCTATTTATAGTAGAAGATGAGGTAGGTACCTTGATTCCAGTGCTACCTACTAAGTATGGTAGGTCGGCTGCCCATACCCTGTCTTCTGATGACTTTAGGACACTCCAAACCCAAGTTGTTCTGACAGATTAGACGTCCTGTATCAATCATACTTGAGTATGGTTCAATTCTCGAGGTAGCTCGGGCAATTGATTACCCGGGTACTTATATGAGAGCTCGGGCAATTATTGCGCGGGAGACCGGGCTGTTCGAAGAATTCTTGGGAAACATGTAGTGCTCGGGCTCTTGATAGTGTCCGGGTCGTCAATCGACCCGGATCCTTATGGCAACGACTCGACCCGGATCCTTATGGGGGTATCACCACCCATTCCTAAAATAGTCGGGCTAGAGCTTGACTCGCTGTCCCGATCAGTCCAAGATAATGAACAGTGCACCAAATTGAAGTCTTCAAATATCCCATAGATGAGATGAAATGCTGAGACCTTCTGTCCCCTGGATTCATAATAACTTATTGTTTAACATTCTTGGGCCCTGTCGATACTACCACGATGACACGTGTCATAGCATAAATTCCCGCTTAAAAGACGTTTCGCATTTCGAGAAGTGGATAAGTCTGACGCCTTGATAACCGTACACGTCTTTTCAACTCTTGGCCCATCTTAGTCGTTCGTGCATTTACAAATCAACGGCTGTGATTAGTCCCTTCCTCCTATACATAGCCATTCACCCATTTTTCAATCGTACTAACAAACTGTCATCCAGGAAACACAATGGCTGGTGCAAGTAGTTCGAAAACTCCGAGTATGACCGAAGCCTTAAAGGAATCCGCTCTAGAGATTCGAAAATCTACTATGGAAGATGAAGTGTTTCACGCAATTATTGACTACTGGGAAGAGCTTCAGGGGCTGAAACTTCTTTATGATTCTGGAGAAGCTATCACTCCTAGCCTGGTTGCTAAACTGAGGAGAGTGCGAGAGCACTTGCATATAGCTGAGTGGGTAGACGTCTTTACAGATGGTCGTATCTACCAATTAATGCTTCGGAAAGAAATAAAGATCCTTAAGCGTATTGCCGATTCAGACAGCTTCCTGAAGACTTCCACCGGACCTTCAGCTGCTTGAGTGAAAATATGGATAATTGCTGTAGAGGAAGAATACGATGATGTAGTACGTGCTAATGTCTATGGTTGAATAAAATACTAATTCAAGCCTGTCTCTGTCGTTATTTTGCTGTAATCCCTTAAGTTTATCGGTTGATGCATATATACCGCAAGTGGAACAAGGTTAATTGATAAAATCACAATGCTAAACCTTAAAATCTCCCGGGCTTTCCTTGAAATGCCCGGGACTCTAGCCTCCCGGGCTCTGAGTACGGTGCTCTGTCGGTTACTCATCTCGAGTATTCCAAGAGACGTCATTATGACACACGCTTCGCATTCATATCATTCCATGTTCCAAGAATTTGTTAATTCCGATACATTGATACATGTAGCCCCGTCTTTCTTCATAAATAAAAAACGTTTAAGCTAGCACACGGCTGTCCACCTTCTTCAACATTAAATACCACCTGTCTATAAATAAGAAGATGAAAGTGAAATAAGAACAATAATCCAATATGCCGAGTTCGAGTGAGTCTACCGCTTGTAGCAGTACGCATGCCATTGTCACAGATGAGATGCTTCCTTATCTGGAAGACTTGAAGAAAACTATTGAAGAATATATCTCGGTGAAGGTTATGTCTTCATGGTTCAAGATTCAAGATCTCCAGAATTCCTTTCAACATGGTTTGGCACTTACTCGTTCCCAGAGGGCAGTAGCGAGAAGATACAAACAACAATTTGATGTCAACCACGTTACAGAGCTAGCAACTGACCAAGTTCTCTTGCATGCAATGCTATGGAAGGAGTGGCATCAGCTAAAGAAGATTTCCTCTGCCGAATCCTTCACTAGTTTAAGAATCCATGAACTGAATAATTGGATAGTTGAGTGGCAGGATTCTGTAGATTCTGAACTAGCTGCTGTAACGTGGCACAGATTATTTCCTCAATAAAATTTTAGTAGATGTAATTCTTTTTCTTCTTCTTCCAATGAATTCTGGGCTTTAAAATGAAATGCCGGGTTCTCACACCACCCGGGTTCAAAATAAAATGTTGGATTTTAACTAGAGTACCGGGGCCTCAAATCTCCCGGGATGATAATAAGATTCCGGGGCTTGATATCTCCCGGGGTTAACATGAGGCGTAGGTTTCTTAAATCTCCCGGGTTGTTGATGAGGTGTCAAAATGACGTGTGCCCTTTCATTCCAACGGTCAGGAACGTTTCGCCTTACAAGGAACCGATAAGTCTGACATTTTAATAATTGCGTGTGTCCTTTCGTACACCGGCACACTTTTCGGGGTGCATTCTGATCGTCCAAGTGTGTTTGGATCGACGGCCGAGATCCGTTCCCACAGCCTATATATATTAGGCCTCCTATTTTCGGAAAAAACACTCACAAATTTGAAATCTCGGCGAAGCCCTTGCGAATTTTTCCCTTGAAGTTCCTCCGCGCACAAAACCCTGCGCTCCGACGATCCTCCACCGTCTTCTTCAAAAAAAAACTCGTAAGTTTGTCCTTCAAATTATGTCTGCATCTACTTCTTCGACTTCAGGAGCCAATGCGCGAGGCTCGCCTAGTTATGAGTCCACCGCGCTGCGCTCTGATTCCTCTCCTTCTCCGCCTCGCCGCTCTATTACTCGGCCTCCTAAGAAACCCTCAATTTACCAAACGACACTAGTCTCTTCCAAACCCTCCTCTTCGAGCCATGCCCGAGCTCTTGCAAAGAGCAAGGGTAAGGGTAAAGCCCGGGTCTTGAGCCCTCTTTCTTCCGAGACCCCAGGAGTTCCCTGGTTCTCCTCCATGAGTAGCACTCTACGCTCGGGGGCCGAAGAAGATCTCCGGGCTCTGGGCTCTATCCCCTCCACTTTTCCCATTCTAATCCCCGGTCCTTCTGATCGGGCAGATCATCCTCCACCCGGCTATACTACTTTTTTTCGGGATCAAGTTAGAAATGGTCTCCGATTCCCCCTCCCTTCTTTTTATATCGAGGTTGCTATGTTTTTTGGTGTACCTATCAACCAACTCCATCCTAATTCTTTCAGAATTATGGCCTCGACCTATGTCCTTTTCAAAATGAACAATCTTCTGATCACTCCCCTTATCCTTCACTATTACTTCACTTGCCGATTTGGGGATAACGCTTTTTCCTTGACGGCCCGGTTCAATTCCCGTTTCCTTGATGACATCCCTTCTTCCCAGAAAGGATGGAAAGGAAGATATTTCTTTCTTCAACTTCCGACCCCTCTCTCTTGCCAAACTGGTTTTCTGCTTTCCCTACCCCCACAACCTACCCTTCCCAGGGCTTATAAGTATGAAGAACCATACCTGATAAGCCAGCAATTAGTAGAGGGTAAAAAATATCCCTCCACTCCCCTTATCTCCACTGAGAACCTGATAGCGTACGGGTTGAGCGCCCGGGCCGAGGACCCTCTGGACCGAGTAATCGACGAAGTTGCGGGCTCGGGTTCTCAACCTGGTAATGCATCTCTCTTCCCTTCTCTTATCTCTTGTTCTTTATTTATATTTATTTAATTTCTCACCACCCTATTCCTCTTTATATAGATAATCCCAAGATGCAGGCGGCCTTTGCCAAGAAGCGGGCAGCCGAGAAGGCGGCCCGAGAAAAAGAAATAGCAGCTCGCCGAGCAGCTGTGGAAAAAGAAAAGCAGCGGGCTGCGGAGGAGGCAGTCCAGAGAACTGAAGCTGTCCAGGGTAGCACTTCCCGGGTAATGACTGAGACTTCGGAGGAGGCTGAAGATTTCATTCCTCTCAGTCAGAGGAAACGAAAAGCTGCTGCGGACCCCGAGCTAGTTGTTCTCGAAGATCTCCCTGAGGATGGCCAAGGAACCTCCCGATCGGCCCAATGCCCTCCCCTCCGTCCTCCTTCCGCTGAAGCACCCGGTTAGGAGCTTCCTCCATCTGATCAGCCTCCTCAGGCCAATATCTTTTTTGAGGGGGCCACTTCTACTGGCGTCATGCGCCTTAAGCAGATACTCAATCCTGCTGAGGAGGCACTTTTGAAGAGCAGTCCCGCCAGTGTTAGATTTTTGGAGGGATCAAACCGGCTCATATCTGTAAGTTTTATCCCTTCTTTTTCTTTCTTAGTTGCTCGTTTGCTGCCCTCCCTCTTCTCTTTTTTCTCTTTTTTGTTTTTTTGTTTTTTTGTTTTTTTTTAACTTCTCTTTTATAGGCGGCTCATATGATTATCTCGGCGTTTGAGGAGGTGGCCGTAGTGGACACGAAAAAGGGGCAGCAAGCCCGGACTGCTCAAGAAATCAATGATCAACTTCAAGGGGAGCTTGCTCGGGCTCGAAAAATTTACGAGGATAAAACGGTCGGTCTCCAAGCTTCCCTAGATCAACAATTGGCCTCTGCCCAGATTGCACGGGATGAAAGTGTAGCCCGGGAAAAGGAGCTTGGGAGGCGGATTGCCCTCCTTGAGTCCCGAGTTGGCCACCTTGAGGATGAAGCCAACATACAGCAGCATCGGGCCGTTGCTGCAGATGATAGGCTTAGGCTCCTGCAACTGACTCAAGAGGAATGGCGAACCGTCTTCCTTCACTCTTCGGAATTTCAAGCGGCTGTTGAAGACAAGTCTTACCACTACTTCAAAGTCGGCTTTCAGAAATGCCATGAGCAGTTTGAGGAAGAAGGCCTAATCCCATCAAATAAGGAGGGCTTCCCGGATATAGATAAGGCCATCGATTCCCTTCCCATGGACGATGCTGCTGCCAAGGAGGCAGATAAGGATCCTGAAGAGGCCGGAGAGCAATTCACTCCAGTAGACGTAGATTGAACAGGATTGTAATTATTTTCAATTTTCCTTCAGCCTTCAGGCATAAATTACAACTCTTTCTATATACAACGGTTGATTTTTTTTTTTTAAGTGTTATGAATTAACCGGGAGTTTTAATAAGTATCCTGTACAAAGGATCATCCCTCCGAACAACGACTCATGCTCTTAATATATGCAAGGATCATAGGTCTTTTTAAGTCAAGACATAGGCTTGAATAAACGTGAAATATGAATCTTGGATCGGAGGGCATATTCCGGGATTAAAGAATGTCGAGGTTTGGAAACCCAAGCTAGGGTGTAGCGTCCTGGGCTTTTAAGAACCAAGGTGCGGAGCCTTGGACCGGGGATCATGTCCCGGGACTTGGGAATGATCGAGGTGTGGTTCCCCGAGCCAGGGTGTAGTGTCCTGGGCTTTTAAGAACCAAGGTGCGGAGCCTTGCGCAGGGGATCATGGCCCCGGAATTGGGAATGGTCGAGGTGTGGTTCCCCGAGCTAGGGTGTAGTGCCCTGGGCTTATAAGATCCAAGGTGTGGAGCCTTGGGCCGGGGATCATGTCCCGGGACTTGGGAATGGCCGGGGTGTGGTTCCCCGAGCCAGGGTGTAGTGCCATGGGCTTTTAAGAACCAAGGTGCGGAGCCTTGGACCGGGGATCATGTCCCGGGACTTGGGAATGGCCGGGGTGTGGTTCCCCGAGCCAGGGTGTAGTGCCATGGGCTTTTAAGAACCAAGGTGCGGAGCCTTGGACCGGGGATCATGTCCCGGGACTTGGGAATGATCGAGGTGTGGTTCCCCGAGCCAGGGTGTTGTGCCCTGGGCTTTTAAGAACCAAGGTGCTGAGCCTTGGGCCGGGGATCATGTCCCGGGACTTAGGAATGGTCGAGGTGTGGTTCCCCGAGCCAGTGTGTAGTGCCCTGGGCTTTTAAGAACCAATGTGCGGAGCCTTGGGCCGGGGATCATGTCCCGGGCCTTGCGCAGGGTCGAGGTGTGGTTCCCCGAGCCAGGGTGTAGTGCCATGGGCTTTTAAGAACCAAGGTGCGGAGCCTTGGACCGGGGATCATGTCCCGGGACTTGGGAATGGCCGAGGTGTGGTTCCCCGAGCCAGGGTGTAGTGCCCTGGGCTTTTAGGAACCAAGGTGCGGAGCCTTGGGCCGGGGATCATTTCCCGGGACTTGGGAATGGTCGAGGTGTGGTTCCCCGAGCTAGGGTGTAGTGCCCTGGGCTTATAAGATCCAAGGTGTGGAGCCTTGGGCCGGGGATCATGTCCCGGGCCTTGCGCAGGGTCGAGGTGTGGTTCCCCGAGCCAGGGTGTTGTGCCCTGGGCTTTTAAGAACCAAGGTGCTGAGCCTTGGGCCGGGGATCATGTCCCGGGACTTGGGAAAGGACGAGGTGCGGTTCCCCGAGCCAGGGTGTAGTGCCCTGGGATTTTAAGAACCAAGGTGCGGAGCCTTGGGCCGGGGATCATGTCCCGGGACTTAGGAATGGTCGAGGTGTGGTTCCCCGAGCCAGGGTGTAGTGCCATGGGCTTTTAAGAACCAAGGTGCGGAGCCTTGCGCAGGGGATCATGGCCCCGGAATTGGGAATGGTCGAGGTGTGGTTCCCCGAGCTAGGGTGTAGTGCCCTGGGCTTTTAAGAACCAAGGTGCTGAGCCTTGGGCCGGGGATCATGTCCCGGGACTTGGGAAAGGACGAGGTGCGGTTCCCCGAGCCAGGGTGTAGTGCCCTGGGATTTTAAGAACCAAGGTGCGGAGCCTTGGGCCTGGGATCATGTCCCGGGACTTGGGAATGGTCGAGGTGTGGTTCCCCGAGCCAGTGTGTAGTGCCCTGGGCTTTTAAGAGCCAAGGTGCGGAGCCTTGGGCCGGGGATCATTTCCCGGGACTTGGGAATGGTCGAGGTGTGGTCCCCCGAGCCAGGGTGTAGTGCCCTGGGCTTTTAAATTAGTTCTTCCCGAGTCTAAGATGCAACAAATAATATAATGCTTCTCTTTGAGAAAAACAGATCTTTCACTATATCTTCAACCAATCAATTACATCTGTTAGGAATAGTACTGCTTTAAATTAAATACATTCCAAGGCCTTTTGAGAGAGCATCCCTGCGTGTCTTCTAAATAAAAAGATCCCGAGCTAACCCTCCGGATAATTTTATAAGGTCCTTCCCACCGAGCTTCTAGTTTCCCAACATCCCCGGCAGGATTAACTTTTTTCATGACTAAATCCCCTATTTGAAAATCTCGAGCTCGGACCTTTTTATTGTACGATTTCATGATTCGACCTCGGTATGCTTCCATTCGAATTATTGCTCGGTCTCTTCTTTCTTCTACCAAATCCAATTCCATGGCCCGACTTTGATCATTGTCGCCTGGATAAGATTCTACCCGGGGAGATGTTTGCCCAATTTCGACAGGAAGGATTGCTTCAGAACCATATACCAGGTTGAAAGGAGTTTCTTGAGAAGGTGCTCGGGGAGTAGTTCTGTACGCCCAGAGAACACTGGGTAATTCTTCCACCCAATCTTTTCCCTTGCCTTGTAGCCTGGTCTTCAATGCTTGTATAATAATTCTGTTAATAACTTCTGTTTGACCATTAGCTTGAGGGTAGGCAACAGAAGTAAAAGACTGAGTGATTTTCATTTCATGACACCAAGATGTAATTCCTTTGCCCTGAAATTGTCTCCCGTTATCTAAGATTAGTCTTCTGGGTAATCCGAACCGGCACACAATGTTCTTCCACAAAAATTTCAATACTTCCTGCTCAGTAATTCTAGCCAATGGCTCGGCTTCCACCCATTTGGAAAAGTAATCCACAGCCACCAGTAAGAACTTCTTTTGAGCCCTGGCAGTTGGGAAAGGACCAACAATATCCAGGCCCCATTGAGCAGAATTCTGGCTAAGAGTTGACCACCAGAATCCGGCAAGCATTGTCTTCCGGGCCAAAGCCATCCCTCCGAGATGCTCAGCACAACATCCCTCATGTATTTCTCGGAGGACATAATCCACTTCTCCTTCAGATGAGCATCCTGTCATCTTTAGCTTCATAAGCACCCTTTATCTGCTGAGTGATTAATTGTGAATCAGAATATACAATAAGACGGGAAGCTCGAATCTCTTTAGCAGCTCGGATTCCCGCAAGGACAGCTTCATACTCGGCTTCGTTATTAGTACCCCGGGAGTCAATCCTTGAAGCCAACTTAATCTTCTCTCCTGGAGGAGATATTACTACAACACCTATTCCGCACCCTGCAAGGTTAGACGCCCCATCCACAAACACCCTCCATACTTCATCTTCAGCAGGTTGTACCATCTCGGACAAAAAGTCTGATAGGGCTTGCGCTTTAATGGCCACCCGGGGTTTGTATTCGATATCATACTCTCCTAACTCCACTGCCCATTTGATCATTCGCCCTGATACTTCCGAATGAGTCATGATCCTGCCTATAGGACTATTAGTCAAGACAATTATTTGATGTGACAGAAAGTAAGGCCTTAGCTTCCGGGCAGTCATGATCAAGGCCAGAGCAATCTTTTCCACTTCACTGTACCGGAGTTCGGGTCCTCTCAGAGCATGGCTGACATAATAAACAGGCCTTTGATCGGAGCCTTCTTCTTTTATTAGTACTGAGCTGACAGCATACTCTGTGGTGGATAGATAAACAAATAATTTTTCCCCGGGCTCTGGTTTTACTAACACAGGGAGCTCTGCAAGATGGATCTTCAAGTCCTGGAAGGCCTGTTCACATTTATCATCCCATCCGAATTGTCGTGCCTTCCTTAATACCTGAAAGAAAGGATAACTCCTGTGCGCTGATCGGGAAATAAATCGAGAGAGGGAAGCAATCCTCCCGGTCAGCTTTTGTACGTCTTTGACAGATCGAGGAGATGGCATGCACAGCACGGATTTGACTTTCTCCTGATTTACCTCAATTCCCCGATCTGTCACTATGAATCCCAAGAATTTTCCACTCTTTACGCCAAAGATGCACTTGGCCGGGTTAAGCTTGATTCCGTAATGTACGAGAGTGGCAAAGGTTTCTTCTAGATCCTCAATAAAGCTGGCCACCTGCCGGGTCTTCCCCAGGATATCATCCACATAGACTTCCACGTTTCGCCCCAGTTGCTTCTCGAAGACTTTGTTCATCAAACGCTGGTACGTAGCTCCTGCATTCTTTAACCCGAAAGGCATTACAATATAACAAAATGTACCTCCCGAGGTGATGAAGCTAGCTTTATCTTGATCACTCTTGGCCAGGGGGATTTGATGGTACCCCTGGTATGCGTCCATGAAACTCAGTAATTCGAAGCCCGATGTGGAATCCACCAATTGATCAATACGGGGCAGAGGATAATGATCCTTGGGACACGCCTTATTGAGATCGCGAAAATCCACACACATGCGCCACTTCCCTGCTGATTTAGGTACTAATACCACATTCGAGAGCCAAGTGGGGAATTGAATTTCCCGAATGTGACCGGCTTTCAAGAGCTCTTTTACTTGTTCATCAATAACTTTGTCCTTTTCGGGGCCAAAGTGTCTCTTTTTCTGTTTTATCGGGTGAGATCCCGGGAGGATATTTAGTTGGTGCTCAGATATCAAGGGAGAGATTCCCGTCAATTCCTGCTGGGACCATGCAAAAACGTGAATATTATCCTTTAAACAGTTAAGTAGACTGACCCGGGTGGATATGTTAAGATCTCGGGCCACCCGGATCTGCTGTCCTGGTCCAATCTCCACAACTTCCTGCTCCTCTTCTGCCACAAAATGCACTTCTCCCTTCTCAACTGCTCCTCCACATACTTCATCAGTTCGGGCCTTCTTCCCAGCCTTCTTTGCTTTGCTCTGATCTACCCGGACAGCTTCTACATAACATTTCCGGGAGGAAGGTTGGTCTCCCCGGACTTCACCCACTCTACTACCAACCGGGAACTTAATCTTTTGGTGATAGGTAGATGCTACGGCTTTTAATTCATTCATAGCGGGCCTCCCCAAAATTATATTATATGATGAAGGGGAGTCTACCACAGTAAAAGTAGTCATCACCGTCTTCTTGAGATCCTGGGAACCCAGGGTTAATGGAAGGACGATTTCCCCTTCCGGGTAGACCACATGGCCAGCAAAACCAAAGAGGGCAGTTTCCACGGTTTCCAAATGGTAGCCCTGCAAATCCATCTGCACAAAAGCATCTTTAAAAATTACATTCACAGAGCTTCCCGAGTCAACAAAGACTCTCAGAATGTCATAATTGGCCACTCGGGCTTGGATAACCAGGGCATCATTGTGGGGTAAGTTCACTCCCTTCAAATGCTCTGGGCCAAAACTGATGACCGCTTCACTCCTTCTCATTCCATCTACCTCCATACATTCCCTCCTACTCCTCGACTTCCTCGCCCGGTTGGAGTCTCCATCAGTAGAGCCTCTTGATATCATTTTTATCAATCCTGTAGCAGGGGGTGACTTCTTTTTCGTCTCAAGATCGGGCTCTCCCCTCGGTACATTCCTCATACTTCCTCCCCAGCGTTGGGCCCTGACTGTGAAGGTGTCCATGGCAATCTCGGCCTCTTATGAGCTTGACTTTGCTCTGGGGCGGAATGGAAGGAATAGTTTCCCCTCAATGTTTTGCAATCTTCGGTGTTGTGATAACACACCTTATGGAGAGTACAAAATCCTCTTTTCTCAGGTCGGGATAATTGATTNCCTGTAGCAGGGGGTGACTTCTTTTTCGTCTCAAGATCGGGCTCTCCCCTCGGTACATTCCTCATACTTCCTCCCCAGCGTTGGGCCCTGACTGTGAAGGTGTCCATGGCAATCTCGGCCTCTTATGAGCTTGACTTTGCTCTGGGGCGGAATGGAAGGAATAGTTTCCCCTCAATGTTTTGCAATCTTCGGTGTTGTGATAACACACCTTATGGAGAGTACAAAATCCTCTTTTCTCAGGTCGGGATAATTGATTGTCCGGGGCCAGATCCCTACTGCATTCCTGAACCTCTCTGTCCCGGGTAATCTTAAGAGGCACGTGGTGAGAAAAGTGTCCTGGATTATTCCTTCTCTGCCCTTTCTCCTCGGGCCTAGCTACCCGGTCTCCTCTTTCTTTTCTTACAGCTTCCCTCTTCTGCTTCTGGGCTTCCTCCATGTTGATGTATTTTTCTGCCCGGGATAATAAGTCTTCGAAATCCCCGGGCACTTTTTTGGTCAACGACTTGAAAAATTCACCCTCCCTCAAGCCTTGTGTGAATGCCGTAGTTTTTGTTTCAGTAGCGCAAGTAGGTACATCCAAAGCCACTCTATTAAATCTTTTAATATAAGCCCTCAAACTTTCATCCAGGTTCTGTTTGACTTCAAAAAGACTAAAAGCGGTCTTCTTGTATTTCTTGCTGCTACTGAAGTGGTGTAGGAACACCTTCTGGAAGTCTTTAAATGAATTAATACTCTGAGGGGACAGTCCCTCAAACCACCTTTGAGCTGAATCCACCAAAGTGGTGAGGAACACTTTACACTTGATTCGATCTGTGTAACAGTGTAACATGGCCATGTTTTCAAACCTGGCTAGGTGCTCCTCAGGATCCGCATTGCCATCGTAATCTTTTACTTTGGCGGATTTGAAGTTCCCGGGAAGAGGTTCCCGGACAATGATATCGGTAAATGGGCAACCCTTAGCAGTAGCTCGAGAAATGCTACGACTCTCCAACTGCCCTTCCAGAACTTTCATTTTCTGCCTTAACTCCAACAACTCCTCAGCCACGGTAGGTGATTTGGATCCAGCACTAGACTCCTCATCCTCTCCTCTCACTTCCTCCTCCCTCAATTCTTGCTCTTGCTCCTGCTCATTGATTTGCACATCTCCGGGTGGTGTAACTTGACGAGAAGTTTCTCTCCTGGCCACAGCCTTCTCCACCGCTTCGGAGATTATTCTTGCCAACTCCTCCGGGGTCATGGTAATAAGATTGGGTCCCGTGGGAGGAACACCCTCACCTTGCCCCGAAGTACGCGCATTATCCCCATGAGCCCGGGAATTTTCTTGGTTAGTTCTTCGAGTATGAGCCATATCAACGCCTTAATCTCAAG